>NW_017299992.1:2569038-2639105 GCF_001594075.2 Trachymyrmex cornetzi
CTATAAAAATGTGTTGCTCAATAAAACCAGAATGTTATGAACACAACTTTCACATGTATGTGGTTTGTTTAAAGCAAAAATATTAATATATGTGTTTTACGCCCTTACAACCTCCTTAATCTCTCCGTTTCCAAATCGACAAATCTACAATCTAACGGTCCGATATATAATACATATAGCCAGCAAAGTAAGACGTAAGTTGTGCGTGTGCACGGGCGTTCAAAACGGGTGACGGCCGTCTAAGGTAAAAGTGCATAATTAACGTCCGTCTAAATACGGCAGCTGAACCAAAAGATTTTACCTCGGACGCCCCGACTTCGTTGTGCAGGGCCAATTAGAGGCCGGCGAATTTCGAGCGTGGTGAAAAACGGCCCCGAAAGTGGTCAGGTTGAATTACGTTACCGCAAATATCTTTTCTTCTCTCTTTTTTTCTGTCCCGCCCATACCCCTTCTCTCTCTTTCCCCGCTTCTCTCCTGTCACTTCGCGCTTTCCTGCCTTATATCTTCTTTCTCGATCGACTCTCTACGACCGGCCTTGATGCTTATTTTTCTTTACCGTCACGATTTCGCCATCGACGACGATCACGTATCTCACGCATGTAAAACATGTCTCCTCCGCACATTTATGCATTTCTTCTTTTTTTTCTCTCTCTCTTCTTTTCGTAATGCAGAATTGGAGCGTGCAACGTTGCACGGTCGGTGGAAGCCAGTTCTAAAATTATATAGAAGACAGATGTAAGAAAACTTTCTTACGAAGCTGAAATTGACACTTCGCGTAACTTAAACATATGTTCTACTATAAGAACCGTCAAAGTTATATTGCTTCGAACAATTTTAAATATACAAAAGCACAGTACAATTTTTGCGGTTTAAGTTACCAAGACATCAAAATTGTAAATTTTAAAAGCACTATTACTAGTACGTAGGATCCTATTAATGTTTCAACAATATATTGACTTTAATAAAGAATACACAATTACGTCCGGATGTGTGTAGATAATATTAAATTTATTAATATAAACAGCGTGCTATTACTCGTAACGCGTTATTACGGCGTTTGCTATATATCGAAATGTCAGCATGCGTTAAAAGATAATACATAATATATAATGTATTAATTCCGCAAAATTACATATTCCAAGGCGATATTGCATAATAGATATAGTGCACAAAATCAGGATCTATAGCTCCTTGAAATTCGACAAATCGGCTTTTACGACTTTGGATAACGCCAATGTAAAGTACGGTGCTACGCTAAAGACGCAGCTTACGATTTCCAGATATATACATATTCGATAGATTTTAATGAGACTCAATTGTGCAAACGAATAGGAAGTCAGTAAAAATATATACGATGCAGAACTTGGATGTTGAATGTTAGAAGTCGCGTTCATTTCATAGCCTTTGGGTTGCCTTTTGTATGGTGATTCGTAGCTTCGCTGTAAGACTCGCAGAGAAAAGTGGAGCTGATCGATAAAACGAGTACGAGATACGCGGCGGTGGCGGCGTCGCGCGATTCGCGATTCGCGAACGTTTCGCCGATCAGTCCGCTTCGTTCTCGACATCACTGCGCTTTAATGCCGTAGTACGCTCTGGTTTAGCCCTGCAGAAGGAATGCGGCTGGTTTTCAAGGTTTGCCGGCACGTACCGGGACGTGGTATGCACGTGGAAATGCTCGCGCGAGTGGTGCGCAATAACCGATCTCATTATGATTGGCAAATCGTGCGTGAGCGTTGCTTCGGGCAACTGCGTTTTCTCCTCGGTCGCATGATTTTTTTTCTCTTCCTCTTCCCGCTCTGTCCGCATTATTTTTCTTTCGTCGTACGACGTGACTGAAGCTCTTTATGTATTTTTCTCTCGGCTTTTGAATCTGTAAAATGTAGGCTACAGAAATTCCTTCACGTTGCCTCTTCTTCTTCTAATTATTTTACGTGTTATTTTTAAAGCGTACTTTTGGTGTATTAAATATTTCCTTCTCTCGAAATAAAATAGAAAAACAATAAAATTTAATTTTATGAAATCTTTTAATACTCGGCACGCTTAAGCACATTTGAGTATCTAATTAATTCTGTAAAATTTCCTCCGGAGGTAGATCTGCCACGAAACATGTTAAAACCACGTCTCGCGTACGTATACGTCTCTTAGTACACTTTGAGATGCAGAGGAATTCCTCGGCGGATCAAGCGGTGCGCGTTAAAGCGCTACTCTCACCTGCGCGGTGCGGCGCGGCGCGTCGTTAAAGTGTTACTGTCCCTTTCTGCATCTATTTTACGGTTATTTCGCAAGCGTCACGTGTTGCGTCACGGAGCGCGCGCGCATTATTGCGGCGCGTTCCCCTCGCTGTTGAAATCCGCGCGAGAGATCGCTCGAGCGTCTGGCAAATTCGTTTCGATTGGGCCGAGCGGCGGCCGCGTAGAAAGACGCTGGCGATCAACGCGTCGTACGAAGCGCGCGTGTTTCTCTCTTGGCCACTCGTGGGAGGAGCCGGTTGCGTCTCTGTCAAGGCCCTCCGTGTGTGTATTCTTATCGAGGTGTCCCACATCAGCGGATCCGCGAGGTCGTACGACTCGCGGATGGCGAAGCCGACCTATGATCGCTCGACATAAAAACCACGCGACTCGGGAGGAATGCGACCGTAACGCGAATGTCCGATTAGATTATGAGATCTTTCCGTGAGACTGGATGACTTTGACAAACGGTTTTCCTCTGGAATTTTAATTGTATACGTATAAACTTCCGCTTGGCGAAGAACATAGTTAAATGGCTAACGCTCGTTTATACACGGAAAGAACAGTTTTGCTAAATACACAACCAATAGGAAATGGAGCCTATAACGGACCAAGCTGGTTCTTTGATGCTTGAATAATTCGATGCGAATTTATTTATTACGTATCAAATTCCGTCAAACAACGATTTTCTTCAGTCTTGAAACGCTATACGACAGAACCGTATAGTACAAATTAAATTACCTAGCGATCTAATAATTTCATGCTCATAGATATCTTAGAAAGATCCTAATAATGCTGATAAATATATTAAAATTCATAAACAATTTATTGGGAAAAATATTATCCCGGCCGGGAGTCGAACCCGGATCTCTAGGATTGCGTGTGAGCATCCTAAACCTTTAAACCATCGAGGCCTTAGTAAAGGCTTTAGGTCTTCAACAATCAGTGTATGTATGGAAACAAATTTTGCTAAAGTATCTATAAATTTAGTTAGATACAAATCTGAAAATAACTTTGTTTGGACCGTCATTATAATTATGTAGGACGCTTAAACTGGTGGCTGAAATATTAAAACTTTGCCATCAATGTCTAAGCTCGACTATTCTATAATTCTGTAATTATTTGGATAGATCAACTAAATTATTTTCAGATTTGTATATATGTAGCTAAATTTTTTAATACTCCAACAAAATTGTTCTTTCGATGTAGATTTGGTAGGTTTATTTCTTGTTTTGTACTGCGATATAATTCTTATATTACATATTTGATATTTCTGTATATATTTAATTTTGTATTATACACTTGTACAATTCGTTCGTTTATCGCAGTGATGGTCGAGTTTGACGTCAAATACCACGTAAAACAATAATGTCGTTCTTATCAATGCTATTTTTATGACACTGATCGGCACGGCCAATCTTTTTATTATACATGTGCAGCGAAACTCCATTTGTCAGTGTCTCGTTTATCGGTGTGACGTCAAAGTCGAGCTGAATTTCCTCAACGACGATGTCAGGCACTTGATACCTGTCTCGATCATCTATTTCGTAGATCAAAGGTCGATAACCGGTCTTTTTTCCGCTTATATTTAACTTACAATCATCTAATTTACATATGAGAATACACGGACCATTATGTCACGATATTTATCAGTTTTCTTATCTTTATCACATTAATCTTGCATGCGATTAAGCCAAAAGCTTGAAAATTGATTCTGCTAAAAGTAAAGATACAAATCTTTGAATATATGTGTGCATTACGAGCTAAATTTTAGTTGAAAAAAATACTTTAGAATTGCAGAATTATGTATAATAGTAATACTAATTAATGTAATGGAGACTTTTATTTACATTAGATTTATTAAAGTTAGCGTATAAATCTTTGATTAATGATCCTTCTTATCATCCTTCTTATCATCCCTAATGAAGCTGAACGATAAACAGGTTTGTTGTAATATCTTACTTCTTTATATAACATATTAAATCTGCACAAACAACAAAATGCTGTAACATCTAGAAAGAATCGCCTGTTTATGACAATGTCCCGCTTGAGAAATTTATGCGAAAGAGAGATCTCGTCTGTTTCATATTTTTATCTTATATATTTAGCACTTGCAATAAAAATTTGTATACTGTTCGAAAACTCTTTCGAATTCCTATCTCTGCTTAACGAATTCAATTCTATTGTACGGATAACGGATATCCATTTCGTATTTATTCGCTTGTTGAACGTTGCGATTGGATTCGTATCGCGAGACGGTGAGAGTGCAATGATTCGCGCGTTCTCAACGGCTCGGACGCTCGGAGAGAACGTCGAATCTATTTCCACTCTCGCTCCTTACCTAAGCGTGATCGAGCGAGAACTCGAAGAACAAAGAATATCGACTCTTATCTAAAGTGATTGAAATTTCTTTTTTAACGAAAAAGAAAAGCCAGCATATCTTTTACCGTTTCTATTCTTTCAAAATAGGCTCTCTTCAAATAAGATATAGCAGCTGAAAAAAACCGAACAAAATTTTTAGAATTTTTTTAAACTAGAATTATTACCAAATTGATTGTTAAATTTAAGAGCCTGATACGATATTTTTTCTCCAAGTATTAATTTATTCGCAGGTGTTGTTAAAATGATCAAACCAAAATAAACAGAACAATCCCAATGGTTGCGTTTAGAAACAATAACTTTGCAACTGTTGTAAGATTCTTTAATTGATTTGTACATTTATATTCAATAAGGAATTAAAGGTAATCATATAAAAGGATGTTACAACAGCTGCTTTTCCCGCTGAATGCGGCCATTTGCATCAAATAGAGTGGAAATATATTTCAACGTCATAGATCTAAATAAAATGCGAGTAGTATATACAAAGGAATACCTAACACCCAGGTTGCGTACCGATATACGCCTTTTGATGTGGGTTGAATTCTCTTGTATCATGTTTCTCATTCTCGACCTTATATCTTATTGTATCTTATGCATGAAGAAGTATCGAAAGGCTATATTTATCCGGCTCAAACTCTTGTTTCTCCGGTGGTTACGAAGTGTCGCGCAATGCCACGTAATCTCGGTTCGCAGCGCGGCGACCGTGATAATAAATAAAATAGCGACGGAGATAGGCGCGAAGAAATGGACCACGAAACGCGGACGAGCGATAAAACCTCTTCACACGTTTCACCGGCATCGTTTTCAAGCGGATTTCGAGTAGGCGGAATCCGCTCGCGCGCGTCCACAAATAAACCGTTGCCTATTATAGATACGCGATTACGTTCATTATGTAGCAAGCCCCCCAAGTCGTGAAAAGTTCTGTTTCTTGACGAGTTATATAACGAGTTTATCCGTACCTGACGTGGCGAATTAATGCTATAACCGCTGCGTTAACATTGTCTTCATGTATTATTTTAAAAATGTCTATGACTCTCGTAGATCGTAATGCTAGATTTCGATAACAGCGCCGATGATTAATGACAGTAATAATTAAATGCCGGCGTGGCATCGCGTTGCATCGCATTGCATAAAACGTCGTGCGGATGCGCTGGTTCATTTGCGACGACTTTATCGTGATACTTTGTTTTTCTTTTACTTCTCGTAACAAAGAGAAGCTAATCTCTACAAGCCTGACGACAAATTCGCGACGCCTTTAGAGCCCATCGCGGTAACGTGAGAAAATACCATTTCGACACGACGGACGACATTGTTCTACACTTCACACTCTTGTTTGCAGATGAAACGAACCTACTCATCGAGTGTTGACTCTACGTGCACGCCACTCATTAACTACTCTTACGAGTCAACGAGTCCCGAGAAGCTATTAACCTCCCGCGAGGCTGCAACGTAAATGTCAAATCTCTCGAAAATTATTACGTGACTGTCTTGATAAATATAACATTAACGAGCACATCCATATTGTTTGATACCCAGTTTATTCGATTATCTATTCTTTATGACTTTACTGGATAAACCGCAAATTTGACAAATTAAATTTACAAATTTAATGTATAAATTGGATGTAGAAATACACAGAATAGCGGGAATACTGATATTGAATTCTCGTCGACACGAAATTGAACTGTATAGATATGTATATATGATTACGCTGGGTTATGCATCTAAAGTTAGAATTATGTGAATATTTTTACGTATAATATACGCGTGACTTGGTACATTTTTAGAATGTTTGCATACTTAAGTGAAAGCGGCGATTAATTTGGAATCCTGTTTTATGTGAACATTGTAACAAGGACGTTCTATGTTAAACGTGGAATTTTAAGAAATGTAAAAAAAGGCATTGTGATATTATTTAACGCTTTCACGCTTGCAATCATCGGTGACAAATCGGTTGTTGTGTAAAACGGCAAACGACGGTGAAAGTATTAAGTAAGTTTGCTGACATTTCTTAATTCCATTTAATCATAAATAATTGTCATTTCTCGCTTTTTTGATGTTTGCAATTTTACAATCGCGATTTACGAAATGATTTTCTAAAAACAATCGATCGGGATCGATTTTATTATATCGGATTATATGGAAATAGCGAACGCTCGCGCGCTCAGATCTCGTGTACGCGAGCGTTAGTTTTATATCCTGTATCTTTCTCACCGATAGAGCTGGAGATATTTCACGCAGGCACGATCTGCAATTGGCTCCACAGAAACATTCACTTGCATTGGATTATTTCTGATGGCAATCAAACGTCAACACGCAGCACAAGAACAAATGAAAAGTAAAATTGACACAATACCGAAACTTTATAAGAGAGTTTCATGCAAAAGCTTTTTTACTGCACTGTAAAAAAATTTCATGTAAAATTATAATTGTAGTAAGTAATTTTGAGATCCACTATTGAAGATGTACATTTAATTATTTACATGCATGAGTTGCAACTTCTAAGTAAAATTATTTTTTTTTTTTATAAATATTAAACAATTTGCAAAGGTAAATTTCAAATTAAAGTTGAGTTTGTGTAGAAACATTACTTACGTAATAATTTACTTATGAACGTTACGTTCTATTTTTCTATAATAAGCTATATTATCGATAAGCTATATTATCGATGTACTACAAACGTCAAAATGCAAATGTAATATGTATAATATGATATTACTATTATGTTATATAACACTATAAAACTTTACATGAAAATTATAAAATACACTATTATTATTGTAATTTTTCGCCTAATATAAAGATATAAATATTTACACAATTAGAAAAGTACTAATTTTTGTATAAACGCAATTTTATACATTTGCATATATAAAATTATATGTTTATACAAATTTGCTATTAATTGTGTAATTTTTACACATATTATTTATGTAACTTTACATACTTTTTTTTAGTGTAGTCTCTATTGGATTAAATGTATTGAATCCAACTAGGCGATTTGGTCTTTGAACAATTTATGATCAAAATTAATTTTCTACATAATTATTAAGTTACTATTTTTTATCATTAAACCGATTTTTATTACTCAATTCATAATAAATATGTGACAGTTTATTAAAATATAATTTTATCTGTATTCATAATAGAAAAGAGGTCAAGTGTAATACATAGCATTAAAGGATAATATAAACAAATTTTTTAAATCTTTTATTCACATATTCATTATTGTGTTTGGCTTCGCAGAAGTTTTAACTTGATACGTAATCTCAGCGTTCTTCATTCTATATTTTCTATTCATTATTTCTCTCATTAGTACATTTTTAACGTGTCGCGTAAGGTGATGAATTCTCGCATTTCTTTTTAATGATAGATTTTAAGCAGCTAGACAGAATTGCGTGTGAAAAAGTGCAGAATGCGAACGAAAGATGATTATGGGCAGTCAGTCACAATGTACTATTGTGGCACGCTCTGGAACGTGACGTTATTCTTTTGTCACAATTTTGTCACAATTCTAGATTCGTGATATCGCCTTCTATTCAAAAAACTATCAAATTCACATTTTTTCAAAAATGAGTTATGTCGAACGGTAATAGTGTATACAGGAACGCATTTAAGGCTGGAGCGTAGATTTTTGAATAATGCATAGTGCATAAAAAAATCAACCAATCAGAGTCTTTTATTTTCGTGGAAAGGAAAGAAATGAAGAACTTTGATTGGTACATTATATATTATGCGTTATGCAAGACTCTGTGCTCCCATCCTTATTCTTCTTAATCTATAAAGAGAAGAAATGCTTAAGTGTTTAATCTTTTTTTCAACACGTGTCGATATCGGAATACTAATAAGAGGATAAATTATTTACCACATACAGTAATATATGAAATATGATTAAATTTTCTAAAGCTGACAAAATAAGCAAACAGAATTTCTAAACTGCGCCATAAAAATTTGAATTAATAATTTTGATTTTCGAAACACCGTTACGAGAAAGTCGAATCATATCGATTTGGCGACGTAATAATTTTCTGATGAAAGATCGCGATACTATAGGATTAAGGATTAACACTCACACACATCATATCCTCGTGTCATATGAAATCATCAAGTATCTTTCTCTCTTAATATCGAAAGCGAGAGGTGCCGTACTACGAGGCGAAGGGGAGATCCACTTCCTGGTTGGTATAACGTTCGCTTTCTTTGTTTCGTTTGAGAGCGAAATCTGTACGAGGCGGGAAAAAGACCAGCTCGAGCGCGTTCGAACGCTCATCGCGTGAAAGTACGCGAGCGCCTAGTTTATCTGACCGACAATGTTGCAGTATTACGGCTGCGCCAAGCGCCAGAGCCCGATGCTTACCGCGAACGTGACCTTTTTCTGGTATTTAGAATAGCCAAGGCATTTGCAGAAGACGCTCCGCCGCGCTCTCTTGCCGCACAAATCAATCTTCCATGGCATTCTTTCCCAGGATGGCATTAATGACGACGATGACAGAAGGAGCAACGTGCCGCGTCGCTGCTCCGTCTTCGCGAAATTCTCTCTTCGCTTCACTTCTCTCACGTTTTCCCCTCGATTTCGCCTTTGGCACTTTGCCACATCCACGAACAAAATCATTCACGCGATGGATGGATATACCTAATGATTTCAAACGCGACGAATTAATTTAATATGCATGATTCTACTGTTTGCTATTAATTTCCAATGTTTGCCCGACGCCTCGTGGAATCGATATTCGTGATGAATGGGAAATCCGCGTACACGTAACATAGTCATGCTACAACACAAATAAAGTAAGAGAGTTCTGTTTGAGATAATTGAGTGGCAATTATATTCATATCGGTCTGTACAGACTATTATCAAGATTCGCGGTCGGTTGCATAAGTGTGCGTAACGTTACCGGTAGTTTGTCATGGCTGGCGCAATATACCCAATATATTGTCGTTTATACTATTGAAAACATGGAAAAAGAACCTAGGTTCTTTCGTTACTTGCTTTCCTCTTTCTTCCCAAGGAACCTGCATATGCCTCGGTAAAGTATGATGTAGTGTAATGAAGGAATCCTCAAAAATAAGAAAATTATCACTTTAAATTAATATGGCACAAATATTTATAAGTAAATATCTTTATAATATTTATGAGTAAATATCTTTATTTTATATTTATAAGTAAATATCTTTATTTTATAAAATTACCTAATGTAAAATAATATAAGATTTGTATAGATTACGAATATCTTTGTTATATAAACGTATTTCCAAAATATTGACGATGCTAATCCGGAAATTCCGATTTATTTTATTCCGGATTTCCGCAAATTCGCACCTTGCTCTGGTACAATTTGATATGTGGAAAGCAGAAACAGAACTATTGTACTCCGCAGGGATAGAGAGAAGTTTCGTATCGAACGGAGACACCGTAAGAAGTTTATGTATTTCGACTACAAAGCGAATAGTATCGCTTTAAAGTCACTGTATAACCCCTAAAAGGGTTACTATAGAACGTATTATAGGAACGCGTTTCACTTGATGCTCGTAATGCTTGTGGAATTATTTTATCCATGTTATTAAACAATCAATTTAACATCATTAACTTTAACATCAAATGTTAAACAAGGACAAATAATGCTTGCGAGAGTTACGAGCACTAAATGGAACGCATCCTAGGTCGCACGACGTAATCATTGAAATAAAAAAATTACATTAGAAACATGCGCGAAACACCGCTCGATTTCGAATGCTATGCTATCGATCGACAAATTGATAACGACGCGAAGTTATGCTAATGGACAAATTGTTGTCGTTCGTCGGATTCCAATGGTATCTCGCGCAACTCGTATCGCCGATAAACCAGGGTGCTCGCGTGCCGCGGCCGAGGACATGCATTCATGTAAGTCTTTGATAGCTTTTGTGCAACATTGGCTACGTCGTAATGATCGCCGAGGCTAATTAGGTTGAGCTCCCAGAGTGTTTTAATTCCGATTGGCTTTAGTTAGCTCCATTTTTGGTGACGTTACTGTCGTTTGTTTAGCCATTTGGGACTAATGGACAGCAGACACGGTCCGTGAGTGAGTTACGAACGAATGCCACGAGTTTTTTTTTCTTTCTTTTCCTTGCGACTCCGATGAGAAAACAGCATGTACTTATGATAAATTGTTGCGAAGCGCTTTAGGTACATTTAATCAATCACGCCGATCTTCTATAAAAATGTGCATTTATTAATGAAAATAATAAATTTTCAGTGTGAGAAGCTTTTCTTGTTTTGATGAAAAACACAACGTAAGTGTTTTTAAAATAACATTACTTTGAGATGTGATACACACGATGTGTATCACATCTCAATTAAGAATGCCGAAATTTCTAATTGTTATAAACACATTTACGAAGTAATGGATGAATTTTTTAGTTTCTCAAACATATGTCGAATATTGTGCAAAATGATCAAGCAATTTCGCAAATGGGCACAATTATTTTCAATCGGCTTTGCCAGTGACGGAGGTCACCCATAATTATTTCTACCCGTAATTATTTCTTGTTGATAATAACTATAAAATTACAGCTGCGGCCGTTATGTTAATGTTTCGTTGAATATTGCAATGCGACTAACATAAGTTGACGTAAAGTCTAATGTCTGAATATAAAATTTTATTGGATATTGCCTAGATTTTATTGGATTTTTCTTTATATATAATTTTTCTATGAACAATTATTCGTTTAATTAATTTTATATAAAATTTTGCACTACTTTGTAATCGAACGTTAAACGATGTAAAACATTATTTGCAAAATGAGGATATTAAAAAGAATAGTTTTAGTGTATAATTACACACAGATTTTATTGGACAGATGATATTTAAATCGAGTATCAATATACAGGGTGAATCAGAATCGTTTGAACCAGCTTTTTACCCTATGAGAAAATAATTTACTGCACACGTTATAATTCAATTAGGTATGAAGTCGATAATTTTCTCATAGGATGAAAAATTGGTTCAACGACTCTCTGATTCACCCTGTATTATTAAAAATTAAAATGTAAAATGTTCGATATAATGGAATCGCATAATCTTTCATTATGCGCGTATCGTGCTACTTGTTGAAGATCGAGGCTGTTGCACCAGAGGTCGTACATCAAAATCGTCCCGTCACGTACGATGACAAGCAAAATGAAACTCAAGGAGTCGCCTTTCACGAAGTGTTTACGGTAGTGGAACAAGACATCGTCTTACTTTGACACGTTGTTTACGGGGCAGGCAATCTGATTCTGTTACAGCTACGCTTCGTAGTAGTTTGAATGGAACTTAACCGATTGCCCCTATATTTTAAGATGCATTTCCAATCAATATAACGCGCAATACACTTTACTGTCTTCATAATTCGATATAAATATATCGAGAAATAATAATTGTAATTTAGAAATATGGAGAGACGTAAAGTTTAGAAAATATAACTAAAATTTTTTTCATAAAATGCAAAATGAAATAAAATATGCAGTAACAGTACTATAAAGTTTGTTGAATTATGTAATGTTTATTTAATAACTAATTATTGGTTACGTGTCTATTATGGCTGAAATAATAATTCATTCTCTTGGTTCATATATTATTCTGTAATAATGTATTCTGTATTCTATATTCTATAATAATTAGATTATTAAACAATCATTAATTTTAGAAAGATTGGACTTTTATTTTGCATATTTGCATTACATGTTTTACTTGTCTGTATTATCACGACATTATCACGAGATCGAATTACGTAACTAAAACAAACGCGAATGGCGCTCAAAATATGCGATGTCGGTACACAATCTATAGATACAACACCAGCTGTTGTGATGTTAAACGTATTCCATAATGTTTCTTCAGTTATGCGTATTTAACGTTTTGGCATATCGCTGTGAAACGCAGTACAATTCGGTTATAATTAGCAGTGGGGGTAAATTTCACAGGCATCGCGGGATTCACAAAGGCTTATATAGACATAATTTCGCGCGAGGTGCTGCGTTTTACGAGGCAATTGTAACGAAGGTTGCACCGCGCGAAATGGCGCCATCGATTGTTTGTCGGTGTTGTAAATCCAATTGCCATTTTTCCGGTGTTCTATCGGAGATTTAATTTTGCTAATCGCTCAAATTTTAATAACTTTTTTTTTTTAAATACCTGCATCGATTTTTCTCCGGTTGTTTTGAAAAGAGATTTTCGACGAGGAGGCTATCAATCTCCAACGGAACACTAATTGAAAGGTGGTAATTGTATAGTTGTAAGTTAGATCCATTAAGTCTGTTTAGGTTGCTTGCACTTTTTGCACTCTTCGCTTCCTTTGTCTTCAACGCACCAATATAAACGTATATATCTCATTCTATAAGTGCAAAAATTTTTTGGGAATTTCAAGGAACACGAATAGACTTCTTGATGGAGCAGATCACTGAGCTATATGCGAAACGAATGGAAAGAGAAAAAGAATCGGAGAAAGACCTCCGAACAGAGAGAAGCAGCTTGTTTATGGACCAGCAGCTTTCATTCTGTTACATTTAGATTCCGCTGTGCACGTGCACCGGGTGGCATTGTTTCACTTTGGGACTTCCCTATTGCCAGAAACACACGGCCACTGTCTCGCCTGACACCGCAGCGTCACTTTATTGCGACGTTACGTTTCCACCATTAGTCACTGCAATCTCCCCACCAGCGAAATTGGGCTATTACCAATTCGCGCGTGTGTGTGCCTCACATTGGTTTAAAAGGAAGCAACGAAAGAACATGCGCGTGATTCTTTCGAACATAAATTCGCGTGTAGTAATTTATTATTCCTGTTATTTCTTGATTGAAGGACGTAATAACGATAATATAATATAGCGAATGAGAAGACACACTTTGATCAACGCGTATTTCTGTAAAATAATACATTATTATCGGAATCGTTTTATCAAGACATGTTATTATTAAATAGAGATAGATATTTAACTTTCTTCTTCTCATCATCGTCTTCAAATCAAAAATATACGCGAGCGACTGTGAATGCCTTTGGCAGTCCTGAAGATGGATATTGGAAAGACTTTCAGCGAAAATTACTATGATTAATGTTGCTTTGACTTGAAGAAACTGAAATGATATTACGTAACTTTCAGGAAGAATATTAGACATTGCCTGGTGGAAAAAAAAACACAAGAAGTACTGCATTCAAATGTTGAATTTAAATGTAAATTTTATTTCGAAAAAGAAATTTCTAGTAAATAACTATCAGTTCACTTTACAAATAGATAATTTTCTGTATAAATTATACAGACACAGGAATACAAATTTCTCTCTCTCTCTCTCTCTCTTTGTAGTTGAAAAATATGCTTTATACGTGCATTGTTTCTTAACAGCATAAATCTTGCAACATTTATTTTACGCCACGCTTGTTTTGTGTCACGTCGAAACTTATTGCCCACGACTAGCTGTTGCTTTTTTTTCTTTCTGGATACCGATTGCCAAGCTCGCTTGGACGGAAGTCTGATAATCGCATGTGCGTCAACAACATTCATGCTTGTGTGAGCCGTTGTTACGCAAGCTGAAGTTTTCAACCGTAAAGACTGGACCTCCTGATAACTACGAGGCTTCGGGCTAAATCGATAATCAAATATACATACTTGCGGCCGTTCTTACATCGCTGATTGGATAAATAGTGACGCATGGCGAGTATTTTCATTACAAGTTCTCTCATTGATGCTTTCTCGCTAAGATGTTTAAGAACTTTTTTTTTTTAAATCTTAGTCATCAAATTATACGTCTCTCTTGCGAAAAGTATTAATAATTTAAATTACGAATAATAATGCAGCAGCAATGAATTTTATAACTGACGACTAGCATCACGATATTTGCGTTTCTTTCAAGAAGTTTATAACCGCGATTGTGAGTACCAAGTAATATGTGGTTCTTTAAATATTGTTAATAAAAGTCTACAGCAGAGAGAGACGTTTTCTACATAAAATATTGTGCAGTAAAAATTTTGAACTTCCGGGATTTTTGTTACGTGATATAACAATGATTATATATCATGTCTATTATACATCAGCATTTGTCATATCTCGGTGAGATTTTCAGCAGGACGAATGTATGATTCAATACTTGATCGTGAATGGCGGATCTTCCGATACAATTATATGACATGTTCCGATTCTCGTGGATTCTTTAGTGCTTACTCATAGTCGGCACTCTTTTCGGTAGCTTTAAAGATCGAAGCCCCTAACGCAGATGTGACACTAGTGACATAGAGATTAATGCGAGTCGGAGTATTCCGACACGCGACGATGTTCGCCCACTGCGTTCACGATTGGCTCGTGGAACAGATGGAGGACGCGCGACGATAATTTTAGACATTAGCAGCATTTCCGTGTGTGTCAGTGGGTCACCTTATCTCGCAGGAATGCGTTTTCTCGCGGTGTACGCGCGGAACGCGACCCTCTCAAACGGAGGAGGCGTCGACCGTGAAAAAATACTAGAGCGTGTGCACGTACAAGACGTACATCCGATGAGTGAAAAGCGGTCGAATATCTGCAGATCCTTTTACGCAATTTGTGCAATTTCAACGTCTCCCACGAAATTCCGTCCGACGTGATAACAAAGCAGAATCAAATATCCTCTCGCATTTTCAACGATTGCAATTTATGCCAGCTGTCGTTTATAGAGTTTAAGATATTTAATTCCTATAATATAGGCAACACTTCCTGAGAGAAACTCGATGAAATTTCAGTCTTACTTAATTCTGATATTATATGTATATACAATATTTTGTTCAACGGAATTAGAGTTTATAATTTTTTAGGGAAATTCCTTGAAAGGAGAAATAGAGAAGCAGTTGTAGCTTAGTGTAGTGTTAATCTCTAGGAAGAGACAATAGAACTTAAAAGATTAGATATATCGACCGAGATTGACTTAATCTGCTGATCATAGTCCAATCTAACTTTATGATTTCACACTATCGTTAATCACACAATAAGGTACAGTATAATGACTAAAGTTCTATTTCACACGCGATACCACTTGTTATCTCAGAAAATTATCGTCGAACTGAAAAGCTTACTGCTGATTAATTGCTTCTTCCACTGGACTCGAAGACGTATTTCACACCCTAGATAACGTTCAATTTAAAAAAAAATATGAATCTCAGATCATGGGAGGCGTTTTAAATCCTCCACCCAAAATTATTTCAATGATTGAAACAATTTGAATAATAAAAAGTGCATCTTTGTCTGTATTCATACCAACCGAGCGCGCGGATGTTATTTCATTGTGCAGACTTGATCATGAAATTAATTTGCGTGTAATGAGCTCTGCTGCAAAAAAATTGTAGCTTATTTTATAGTTTGTTTGCCAGATGTCAGTCGTTAGCCAGGCGCTTCGTGAATGTAAATTTATCCGGTTGGGTAATATACATGCAGCCGCTCTCGCATAAACGTAGAAAAATAAACGCCACTTGATCCTTCGAATACGGATACCGCTCCTTCTCTCTCGCCATTTCCTGTCCTTGGCCGTATCTCATTCTCCGCGCGAGAGTTCGATCATGGGCTTCCCTTTCCTCCGAAAGGTCGCCGATCAACCTCGGTCAGATCCATCCACTCCGTCTCGTAAAAGGGATGCTATCGATGAGATGGTACAAGGCTACCCTCTTACAAACTGGATTCTCTCTCTCTCTCTCTCTCTCTCTCTCTCCTCCCCTCTTTCTCTTTCATTCCTTTCTCTTCGATTCGTCCAACGTCATTAATACGAGGGAGACTCTCGTTAATTAGTTGCCGAGTAATTTTCCTCAACTCGGTTTTAACAACTCCGAGACGAGCCGTAAAATCTATAAACCTATTCTGTAAACTATTTCAATCTATTCTTGGATCAAGAGACGTTTCTCTGTTCGTTGAACATCTACTTTTTCACTGACTTTTTTTCGTATAGTTAAATTTTTTGCGCTTATTAATTTTTTCTCAAATGTAGCTATGATGATTTTTTTTTAAATAATTTTTCTAATTGTATGAAAATAAATTTATTTCTTTTTTATATCATAATCCTGAAAATTTCGAAAAATAATATAAATTTCTATAATTAACTAACGTAAAATAATTTCAGTAATTTAACTTTACTATGTTGCGCGTACATTGTGTTATTTTTTAATTTCTAAATCTTTCTATTTCTAAAATATACTTAAGTGTTAGTTTCTTGAATGTCTTTTTGCTAATATATTTTTTCGCTCGGTATTGATTATGTTAAAACTGTTTTGTAATTAAACGTTTGAAAAAGATTAATTGTATCATTCTAAATTATAGTACAAGATGCAACTGCTCATAAAAGTATACTTAAAGATATAGCAATGAATTATAATTGGACTTACGGAACTTATTTAAAAAAACAAGCAAAGACGCTATGATAATTATACTCTGCAATATAACATAATATCGTTGCATGTACTCGAGTCGAAATGGTCTCATTAATATGCATGACGGTTATTTTTGGAAAAACGTAATCGCTGGAAGGAATAAAAGATTTAAAGAAACATGTTGATCTCTCTTGTTGTAAACTTTTGACCCTTGGATCACAGAATGCGAATCAATTGGTTCTTTGCGATATCTCTCAACAATTTCAGAAAAAGATACTTATAATATAAAGACAATAATGTAGTTGAATATTTTAAATCAATATATATCGATATGTATTATCAAGAATATTCGATACGTACAATAAATTTCAAATATTTTTAATTTATGCATTTTTTAGTGAATCCCATACGATAACTGTTTTTACTCAAAAACCTCTCGTGTATAATTACTTTCAGAATATTTAAAATATTTCATATTATAAAGAAAGAGAAAATACGATAAATAATTTCTGTCAAAAATGTTCAAGAAATTATTAATCCCAACTTTTTATATTTTTGTGATTAGATAGTACGAGCGAAGCTCATAGTTCATGCGTTATAAATAAATAGAAGTTCAAAAAACTACACGATAAATATCGAGTAACTTAGTAATAATCTTATCATTTCATTCCAACGATGTTTGAATAGTTAAGACATGAATTATATTTTTAAATACGTACAATTAGAGAAAAATAAAATTATTGTATAACTGCATAATAATTTTAAAGATAATACAATTACTGTAATTGTACGCGACACTTAATCGTGTACAATTCCAGACATCTGAAACCACAAATAGCTTGCATCACTTGCGCGACAACTGAAAGAAATCATGCTCATGAATAACAACAATATCTCCCATATTTTCAAATTAATGAAGGCTTTTAATGTTCGTTAATTACATTGTTGCTATATTTGACCTGATATACTGAGGTTATATATTTTCGATAAAGAACAAACAGCCCAAAGGTTGCTAATGGTATCGTAATGTTATTTGTTAACATACAACAACAATGATAAACGCGCGAGTTATCCTTTCTGATTACTTTGTGAAATTTATGTCATGACAAATTCAACCTTAATTGCGTACATAGTGGGTATTTTATGAAATTCCATATTATTGATATCAAAGATTTGGATTGCTGAAATATAAAATTAGGAAAAATTCAGCTCTATAAAGTTAGCAAATCAGCAGAATCAAATCGGACTTATCGGAATTTTTAGTACTCATTTTGTACTAAATTATACTATTAGTGATAATTTTGTACCGTGTGCCATTTCCAAAAAAATCGTGGCGGTGCTACCTTAATATTAAACTGGACCAATTTAAAATGAAAGAAAAAATGACGATGTTTCAAAAGTACACGGTTGACATAGAATGTCTCATAGATTATAAGTATTATATATATAGTATTATAAGTATTATATATATAGTAATAAAGTCCATTTTAAGGAGAAAACATGTAAAATATTAACTTACTTTCAATGGTACGAATTAATATAAATTCAGTTGTGTTAATTTTTGTACTTGTGTTGTTTTTTATGGTCCTACCAGTTTAAATATTAAACTAGCAGCGCCACTGTTTTCTTGAAAATGATATATAGTATAGAATTGTTTTCGGTAGTACAAAATAGTACAAATTTAATCCTATTGGTTTCTGATATCATTTTTCTTTTTCTCTTTTATTTTGAATTTGTTTTGTCACTTTAATATTAAGCTAGCAGCGCCACGATTTTTTTCGAAATGGCACACGGTACAAAATTATCATTAATGGTACTATTTAGTACAAAATGAATATTAAAAATTCCGACAGGTCCGATTTGATTCTGTTGATTTGGTCCTTCTTATAGTTTTATAGAGCTGAAAAATTCGATGTTTCACGCTGTTCAATTTTTGCTTCTTGTTATACTTTGAACGAGAATGATTCTTTTACGTAGACGCTTCCTCTAATCATAAGTTTATTTATCCCTCCGATTCGTATTTTATAAGGTATCAGAGTTGACATTATAGATGGTAACTGGCTTAGAAGTCAAAGGCGAAATATCATGGGTCATATGTTTTAAGTTACATACTACGTAATAATGAACGAGGTGATGGATATTAGACAAATAATTTTACCTATCTCGTACATATTATGTATCATACGATTTTATTTTCCCAGATTCACATTTTTAATTTAAAAAATAAATAATTTTTTTTGCAAAGTTAATAAAGCTCTCCCATCAAATTGTTGCCAAAGATATAGTTCGTTTTTAATATTAAAAAAAAATTTTTTTTAAATTTAATTTAGGGATTATGTATGACGTACATAAATATCAATTACTGAGGACTGTCTTAATAAATAGAATATTTTTTATTAATATATATGAGTGTCTGAAATCATAACGCAATTATCGCCGATATTCTTAAATAATAATTTCTTTAATGGATGAATTAATACGGTAAATAGAAATTGAAGCCGGTGTCAGTTGAAATTTCCATACCGCAGAAGTAAGATTATTATTAAATTCAATCATTCGAAAATCACGTTTCACTTTGAAACTATGTGTATAATATATGTATATTATATTCAAAACTTTGCTAATAGAACGTCAATAAATTCTCAACATATTGTCATTTTTTCGCATAGCTTCACGTGTATTCCTACTCACGTGACAGGTTCTACGAGCACACGTGGAGAGAGGAAGAAGACTTGTGAGGAACCGAGAGATCGAGAAAGAGCGATCCCAGCAAAGCTCCTTAGTATTACGTATTATTGAACTCGACTCTTTTAAAATCGAGGTCTTAGGGCACGACACGCAACGTCACTTTTAGCATTTGACGTTCAATGATTGTAATATTCAACGAGACAACCAGTCAAGCGGGAAATGTGTGCGAAGATACTTACGGTAAAAGCGCATTCGTCGTGTTACGTTATGCGATGTTACCGATATCGCGCAATTTATACGGCCTTGTCGCGTACTAGTGATTGGGTCGACCAAGACTGCACGTTAACATTAAGCTCACGCTGCATTGTTATAAAAATAGAGAAACCTATTCCGCAAAAATAGGAGAAGTAACGACGTGACGAGCCATATCGTGCTCCCGTGCGGCTGACGCGGTTAAAGCACAGATTTATACCTGCGAATTACGCCGCTCGTCCGTCGATGACACGTACAAACTTATCCGCGACACTTTCTCGTCGAGGCTCGAACAGGCTCTCGAGATGTCTCGATACTTCATGCTTCGAGCGATCCAATCGTTTCCAGTCATTACGCAATCGCGAAATAAATTATCATTCTAATATGTGCAATATATTTTAGTTATGTTTATCCTGTACGTGTATATATGTTAGTTTATATATTTATATGATGTTGCAATATATTGTTCAATAATCGGAAGCACAAATTGCTGTAACTATATAAGATTTATATTTATTCGAAATTAAGATTCTTTCCGTATCAATTATAATTCGAGATTAGAAATAAGAATAAATCAAATTAAGAAAGAGATATCATATTTTCGATCAAAACAGATCTCAAATATTTCGGCGTGGATACTAAGATGTTTAAAAAGTAGTTGGAATAGGTTATTAATTTTTGTATATATATATTTTTTTTACATTACACGATTATAATAAATTATTTAACGCAAGAGGAATGTACAATTTCGCGAAATAAAAATTGTGATAACGTAATAATCGCCACGCCAGGAAAAATTCGCTTTCTTAACAAACATTTAACTGGATCGCGCGTGGTACCTATAAATAGTTAAACTATATTGCAAATTTGATTGCCATGAAGAGATAATCTCACGTTGAAGTTATAACTGTTTTACTCTATAACAAGTATAATAGGAAAACTTGCTTCGTTTATACACAACGGCCAATTTTCGGATAAACAGGAATCCATTTAAAGTAATTTGAAAACGGTTCACTCCGCTTCCGTGTTCAGCACCTTCGGAAGTCTGATAAGAATTTGTTTAATAAGGTGAAAAGCAAAAAATTTTTATTACCATTAAATGTGATAATGATGCGTTCTATTTCACGCATGGTATACGCCATGATATATAATCTTATCTTTCTTTAATATTATATTTAGTAAACAAGGATATAAAATAATACATCATGCGCATCATGAATGAAACAAAACGCACTCATTGTTCTATCACAATTTACACCAATAATGATCGAAAGAGTACTTTGATAGTTTACTCGTGCTGAAGCCGTCGTGTAGGTACTTCACCAACGAAACCATCAAGAGTTTGTCTAACCTTGGCAAGGTCGTCCTTCAGGGTTTCTGCCTCTTTTATTCAAGATTCCTTTTTATTATCTCCCATGTATTTTCGCTCGCCCGTCCATTTTTATTCCCTTTCTCTGCACACTCCTTCACTAAACCAATCAAGTATATCGTTCATTTGCTATAATTAAAAAAATATTTTTGTGTTACTTGCAAAAAAAAAAACGAAAACCTAAAGAAAAAAAAGAACATTTATTCTTCTTAATTATATTATATTATATCTTAATCATATTATTACACCGAAATTGAATTTTAAAATTAATATTATTAAATTTTAGTGATTCCAAATATTCAAACTTATTTTCTTGAAAACTATTTTTTAAGTTGTATCGTTATAACAAATAAGCGATATTGTTTTCCCCTCTCTTCTCCGACCACGCGTTTCCTCTCTCTCACCATCGCATCAGCATGAGTTGTATTTTGCGAAAATAACAGAGAGACACAACCTCAATCAAACGTGACATCAATGTTTCGGCGCGTCGACTAATCATTAATTTAACGGTTGTTTCCTTTCCTGCGCATATAAGATCACGAATTTCATCGTCTTCTTTTCGGCTTTCCCTTTCAACGCTGTATCTTAATTTAATTTAATCAAAGTAGATTTTATGCACAAAATGTCTTTGAACTTATAATGACAGAAATTTTTTATTTCTCAAGATTATTATTTCAGTTCATGATCGTGTTTCAAATCCGATAAACTGAATCGACACACAATGGACAGAACTTAATTGTATTTGTATATTCTCATACGAATATTGCTAAATACCAAGACCTGTTTTAACCGAAAATTGTATTTTTCTTTTTTATTTGTGTCTTTCCACTCTCATTTAAAAAAACGTTTATCGGGCTTCCCAAAGAACTGTAATAATATTATAGGTACAGCATATCTCGTCTGTAACCTGATTAGATTTCTATTTATCGGAAAAGTGATGCTGGAGATGATCGTGTTTTTATGAGGCAATTCACACTTTAGATATAACGTTACGATTAATATCGCGACACTTCTTTTAGATTGGAATGAAATAGTATTTATACCGTATATATTTTTATAAATTTTATATTTTTATAAAGTATTATTACCATTTTTAGGGGATAGAAAAATAATGGTATACGAGATAAAACACTGTATAAATAAAAAGAATATTATTTTGCCATGTCAGTATTACATATAATAAACAGTATCTTATATGCTAACTATGTTGATTTAATAAATGACAAAAAGTAAAATTTCAATGCATTATCTATTATTACGAAAGATATTTAAAAAACTTTTTTATAACTTGAATCTTGACTTCTGACTGTATATTCGCAATGAAATACTTCGACATATGGGTTAAAAACTGTATGCTAATTTATGATAATCGTCGCGTTTAATATTATAACTGTTACATTGCAAATCGCGTTGCGTCATGAAGGTCTAATAAAATGAAGTTCAAGGACTTCGATGAATGTCGCAACGTGTATCTCGTAGCTGCACAACAGTCGCGTAATTGTGAAACCAGTTTTGCATAAAGTTTGTAAATTCTGATTTCTAAAAATAGTACACATGTTCGATGAGCGCATATGCATTTCGCGAATATAAATGTGCTCGAAGATAAAGCAAATGTACAAATTAAATGATTGTATAATGATAGCAATTTCAGAGTTAATTTCTCCCTTTAAAGTAAAAATTTATGTGGGAGAGCGCTCTCTCTCTCTCTGTCTTGTGCGCGCGCGCAATCCGAGTTAATATCGAATCCTTTAGCAATTCTATTAATACAAAAGTAGGCAATAAATTTGTGTGTTCTACGTTCAAGATAGCGAAACGGATGCGCGTGTTTAACTTTTAAATGCACGATTCCTCAGTGAATCGGGACGTGTTTACGACCTGGGAATTATCCGGCAGGGAGATAGTTATACGTGGAAAAATTATGGCAAGTTGCACGATAAAAGTTGCCCGCAAGGAGACAAAAAAGGGTACGACACGTGACGAAGGAGTGGGATGTATCAGCGCGAACGCTAGTCAACGTACCGAAGATCAATGACCAATGACGTCACGGTCGGTTTGCGTTGCTCGTGCACGTAACCGCTCGCGTTACCACACACGCGCGTATACCAAGTCATACGCAGCCCGCATACGCACGTATCACGGTAGCAAAATAAATACGAAGTGTCTCGTTTCATCTCTCAGCTAGACTGCCTTTTTTTTCTCAAACCGCATCAAATGATGCCATTTCACTATCAGCGAGTTCTCGTGTTTCGCTTTACGCTTCTTAACCCAGCCCTCTCGCTCTCTATCTGTTTCTTTCATCATCTCCTATTGTTCATGGTTTCTTATGTCACACTGCTAGATATCAAAGGAACAGCCCAATCGCTCGAGTTACATAACACTTTGTTATTTTTAACTTTCATTGGTGTCAAAATGTAAAATGATCCATTTCTGTGGTTAATTTCAAAGTAAACATCGCCTATATAACATATACATTTAATAAATAATAAATTCTAGATAATTGAGTCAAATTTAATACACTTATTTTAATTAAATTATTTAACTTCATTGATTTAATTAAATTAACGACATATTGAATAGGAATAGTGGTGATATATAAAAATAATTAAAAATAACTCAAATTAGGTATATTTTGACATTATGATTCAATAGTGCATTTACGAGAAAACTCTCTCTCTCTCTATTCTTATACGAACTCGTGAAAATACGTGATCCGTTCAAAAAAAATCTAGCTTCGAATTTCAATAAAATGTTGAATATCCTTTTATTACTGAATTTTTGTTTAAATATTTTATTTATTTTCATGTAACGAGATAGCTCTCAGTTATCTTAATATACCTGTATATTGTATTAAAATCAACAATTATTAATCATTTCTTTTTCTTTATTTTGTAACAGTATTTTATTCATAAATTATATAATATAGTTATAAATATATAACACATTTAATAGGTTTTCTTATACAATTGTAAAGCATGAAAATTAGAAACAATTCGTACTCATTTCTTAGAGCACTCTTATCCTCCTCCCCTCCCCTCTTTCGCAGTTTATATTTTATATGAGAAAGAACTACATGTGTTGATGATATTCTCATCATGCAGATGATATTCCCACGTAGAGAAACCACGCGAATTATATAGTTTACAGCAATCCTGGTCGTTTATATGTGTAATCTACGTGTAGATTATCTAAACTATTATTTCATACTAGTCCCGAGCATTTCTATGCACAAATAATAAAAGCATGCGTGGGAGAGGGAGAGTTTCGGCGTATATGAAAGATCACAGAATATCACAGATTAGATTTTTTTTCACTTGCTTTGAAGTTAGAGATATCTCGTTATTCCGGTTATCTCGAAGGCGTCTCTCTTCAGTAGACAAAAGTAGTCTGTCATTGCGGTGTACATAGTCATCTCGTGTAACATTTTTCTTTCCATTCCTTCAAAGACACGTCGACTTCACAGTGGCATGACAATTCTTGTTCGTATTTTGAGTTATCGATAAGTGAGATATACTCAAAGTACTCGACAGTACAAACTCAGCTGATGCCGCGTGGTATCGAGAGAAAGGAATTCAAAGCTGAAAGACTTAGATTACAATAGATCAAATGGATTGAGTTTTTGTTGGTTATATTCAGAGTGTATCTTTAAGATGTGTATGCTAAGTGTTTTTATAAATATCAAATTCAAAAAGAAATTTACCATTATATTATACTGCTATCATACTGTAAGTATAAAAAAATAATTATCTCTGTAAATACGATAACGACTAATAGCTTTTAGACCGATTCATTTTATTTTTCTACCTTCAGGCGAGAGCATTTCAATTACGAACATTCGTATCTGATGTATAATTTAATTTTCTGCAAATTCGTGAATTGCGTGCCGGCGCGAGGGAAAAACCCCGTACCGCATTGTCTTTCTATCATTCAATCTGACGCACTTTACTTAACGTTTTCGACATAATTGTATAGTGTCTCACGCGTTTTCCATTACAACATACGATTACACGAACCACACATCGCGACACACCATAGCAAATAACAAAAGAACAAAGTAAGAATAAAACAAAAGGTAAATTGAAAACTGTAATATGTAATAATTTTATATATAAAGTAATTTTTGTTTTGAGATTTTTTATACGTGCGTAACAGTGTCTCTTTTTTTTCTTCAAAAACCGTAAGGTTAGAAAACTTCGGAAATGTTATTTAAGATGAGATAATATATTAAACAGACAGCTTTCCAGCATTATCAAAATGTCCAATCATGCTTTTTTGTTCTCTACGTCTGTCGCAGCTAACTGCCTTTTGTCCTTTGAATTATCGTTTCTTTTTGTTCCGCACGCGCATTTCATTTTCATTTTTTGACTCGTCTCGGCACTTGTCTATACTCGTCGAGCGGTGAAAACAATGACGAGCCGGGGATTCCCGGATGCGCGCGCGATCGCGAAATCGAATCTCCCCCTCGCTCCTCCACCTCTGCGCCGCGGCCGTTCCGTAACCGGCGTACATAACCGCCGGTGCACCCGATGTGGCACCGGCTGACGGTGCTCGGGTGCAACGACCCCCGCGGCACGAAACTGGGACATCCTCGGCTCTTCTACGACGTCGTCCCTACTCGCGTATACACGGTGACCCCGTTTTCCCGTTACGGCGACGACGATCCTACAACCGTGGCGTCCGAACGAAGGCCGAATATTCATTTCGATTTTCATTCTCCTTGCCCGCCTCTCACCGGCCGTACATAAGCGGAAGCCGCGAGGTGCCCCAGGAACTCGAACGATCCTGAATGTGTCTCTCCGTTTCCATCCGCGTACTAACAAGTGTCAAAGTTTTTACTAGCGTGAATGACAAACGTTTTTTTAGTAGTGTTTAAATAAATATATTTTTCTATACGTCATTCAAACGTATAGAATGCACGCACTTCAACGTATGTCAGAAATCATTAATCAGATTCTTTTACATAGATTCGATTTTTATTTATTGGAAATTTCGACATTGTTTAATTAGAAAGATTTCGAATATTATAGAGAGAGAGAGAGATTTAAAGTTTTTCGCAAATTAAAAATGACGAATAGTATTTTTATTTTTAGAATTAACTCAGGAAAAAGATTCAGCGAAATATTTCTCTTTTTTATGAATTTTTATATATCTAATGTGATTTATTCTTATTTGTATTCATATAATATCGCACAGAACAATTTTATTTAGTGTTAAAAAAGTATATTAAAATTTATATACGCTCGATATTGTAATACAATGAACAACGATTAAAAATTTAATAGTCGTATATAAGCATTTTCACTTCACAATGCATTTGTCGTTTATCGTTTGATCTTAATCTCATTTAAAATTAATTATTTCTCAAAATATAAAACCAATTTTCTGATTTAATTTTTCTTGCCGTTTCAAAGACATGAAAAATATTAAAGAAATATCACGAACTTTTAAGGCAGTTGCGTGTTATTTTCTACGAACATATATATTTTGTACGTAAATCTAAGCTTTTAAAACGTTCGTCCAATTTTCCTCGTGTGTATTTGATGTTAAACATCTGGAAGATGCAAGTAGGATAGAATATTCAATTACGTCTTTTCTGAAGGGTTTCAAATTGTCTAAATGCGTGACAAGTGGCCATTGAATCAAGAGAAAGTGGGCGAATTACCGCGAGATACTTGTGTAGGTCGACTCATACTTTCGACGCGACACGACGGGTCAAGCCAACACAGCTGTCGGCGCAACTGTCGAGATGTCCTTCCTTTTCTTGTCGGTTACCACCTGCGCATCCTTCACTTGATCCAGCCTACAAGCATTATGATGAAACCGGTATCCACCCTTTCTAGTATGTCCGCATTCTTATCTATTGTCCTGTTTTAATACATTGAGCTAGCCGGCTCAAATATATGGTAAATGACTTCAAAGAAAGAAGATAGATATTCTTTCGGCTTATCTAAAGATATATTAATCCGCCTGAAGTCGATTATTAGTGCCCATTGTCGTTTGACGTCACGCGACAATTTTCTACGAAAAACTCGTTGATGACATCATACGAAGGGCGTCCCGAGTGTACATTTTCTCTCAATTATAGGTTCTTTAACCAATTATAGGTTCATTAATCATGACAAAAATTGAATTACGTTGGACGGTACCTCTTTTGAAACTTTAATCAACTTTAATTATCTATTCACATTGTATTGAGAGTCATTGAAAAATATGAAAGATATAGAATCAGAAAAGAAATGCGATAGCCCCAGTTGATACGCACTCCGTATAGTGTAAAATTTCTGGATCGAATTTCACTTCCAATTAGTAAATCAACTACGCTAGTAGTTCGATACTGACTTGCAAAACGATGAAATGTTTCAACATCCCGAACTCGATATTTTGATTCTCACGGTCGCGCTTTCGCGTGTAAAAAAGAAAGGATATCACGTGTTTCGGAATTGTGCGAATTCACTATAGCAATGAATCCGGACCAAGGGAATCGAACAATCACAAATGAAACATTTATGACGATCATGAATGAGTGATCGTTTTTTTTATGTATCGGTCAGAAATAGAACAACATTTGCGTTCATTCGTATTCGTGGCGGCTGAGCCATTCGAGACTCGATAAATATTCATTAATTTTGAAAGATTATTTATATCACCTCTTTACATAGCAAGGATATAAAAATCAAACTTTAAAAAACTGCTTTTTTTCTGTTCTTTTATATACTATATTTAAACGTGGAATAACTTTTTTATTATCTATAATAGAGTATGGGGCAGGAATGAATTCTTCGAAGGATACGTCTTCCAAAAGTTAAAGCGAATCCATTTGTTCGCTTGGTCAGGATCCATCTTCAGACAACGTGCACATTCGTCTGGCAAATTCGGGAAGAATAGAGTTCCATAAGTAAGAGTTTGAATACCATTTACTTTTGATTGATGCTTTAATCCTCCGTGTTTTCCAGATTAACTCTGAGGGATACTTGAATTATTATCGATAAATATTTTTTAATATACTTAAATAATAATTATTTAAAATCATAAATTATTAAATAAAAATAAAGATAATAATTAAAGGTAATAAATAAAAAGGTGTATAAAAGGGGGGTGATATACAATATAAATATACAAGAACAATAATGATGATAAGTACAATGATTAACCGAGTCCTTTGGAATAGACTAGTGTAGGAACTACAGCAATCTCAAGTGCTGCCATAGGTTTATTAAATTTGCCTGATATAGCCTAAGATTGCGGTGGTTTCTACACCTAAAAAGGAGTAGGCATATCTTAAAAGGACTGGATTAATGAACATCATTGTAGAAGTAATATAGATATAGTTTAGGCATTTCTTTAAGCATGGCAATGCACGTTCTAGTATTATTAGAGTGGTCTAATCTATTAGTCCAAACTATTAGTTAAGGAACACTAAGGAAAAACGGATTCACGCTCAATTAATAGCTTTGTTGTACACGAAGATGCACTCACATTCGTCGGTGTTATCGGGATTGAGTAGCTCAAGATGACGATTGTCACCTTTCCGGTTTTCGACTGACTCTGATTCTTTGAACGAATCAGCAGACGGAAAGGATCTGTTTAGGGCGCACATTGATTTTCCGTCGATTTTCCAATTTTCCGGCTTAAAGCGCGTGTCAAAGTGGGATTTTTGAAAAGTCAATCTCCAGTGGACAGGATTGACAAAATTTTCTGGATAAGGCTAGTGGTAAAAATTTGTAGGCATTTTCCTGGAAAAAATGACAATAACTGGTCTATTATAAAATGATAAACTAAATAGAAAATTTTCTTATTGACATTATAATTCAGTATTCTAATATCACTATTCTAGTTAGCGTCAATGGAAAGAGAGTTTAAGCTTTGCCCAAAATAAAATCCATAATAAATTAGGTTATTAATCATTTTTATAGTTTTTGTCAGTTTATTCCATTAGATAAAATTCAAGAAGATAAAATCCAGAATTTACCGTCTTGAACTTTCCAATGGTGGTTTTCACCCACTGAATTTTTCCGGTCAACCCTGCCAGTGGAACACTAGTTGAAAGGTAGTAACCGTGTTCGGGACACGCGAATCGCGTGTCTAGTGATATGCACCTCGTCGCCTACATTCGTTAGATATGTGTAACTACGCTTTGCGTGTCGCCGTGAATCGCTTCAATCCACCGAATCCTGCCTCAACATTGTGTCTCATTAAAAAGAAGATATAAGAAGTAGACGGAAGAGCGACGTACCGAGAAAAGGAGGAGCTTATTTATCGTTCCTAACTTTGACTTCTTGACGTTTTCCTCGAGTGGCTATATTTCATTGCGAGGTACATTTACTCCTTATCCCACACAATATCGTAGCGACCGGCTTGACGTTACAAATGGGAAAGTTCCGTAAACTACGCCGTCGTTAGTGATACATGAATCACGCACGCTCGTAGTAATATACACTATAGCACATCATTTAGCTCGTGTGCGGTCGTAGATTCTATAGTCGCGGTCACTATATATCTTACAATCTTTGCAATCCTGCTTGTGTTTCTTTTCTTCCTTTCGCGGTTTGTATGCTATTAATTTTTGTTGCGTGTATAATCCAATTTCTTTTAAATATAATTTTACGTGATTTAGATCGTGCGCTTAGCACAGGACTGTTATTTGGAAAATTAGATGAAATGAATTAGTTTTCATATGTAATGTAGCTCATAATGTAATGAATGAAAGATGTCATATGGATGCAAGGATCAGTAATAATGGATAGTTTTTGAGCTATGGCGTATTAGAAGTGTAAAACTTATGCTTACAGAGCATCTTTGTTCATAAAAATATACACACAGATTTAGAATAACATAAGTTTCACTTTAGAATTTTTCCTAAGAAATACGTGACCGTAGAACAAATAACTAGAACAAAAAAAAATACTATTATAGATAAGACCGAATGACAGCATGTTAGAGACTGTATACCAGAAGATATTCCAGTAGAACAGAATCATAATTGAGTCACAATGATATCATAGGATGTCATCATGACGTCATTTTCCACTTAAAAATGACCTTATTAGAAATAAATAAGATTATGATGTCTTTGTGATGTTATTATGACTTCTGCATTTTATTTAAGTAAAGAACCTCACATTATTTACATAGAAAATTGGGTACAAGGAGTTAGTTTTCAGATATAATGCAGTTCATAATGTAATGAATAAAAGATATTAGAAATGCAAGACTTAACAACTAGACAGTTTTTAAGCTATGATGTATCAAAGGTGCTCTGTGAGCATAAGTATTTACACTTTTGATACATCACAACTCAAAAACTATTCATTATTGAGCTTATCTTTTGTTTACCACATTATATACAACAACTGGCTCATTTTATCGAAATCTAATTTGACGTATAATTAATGTGAGGTTTTTTATCTTCTAATATGCATTCTCTAACACTTTAGAATACAGTCTTATCTAGTATTTCTTTCTTTTTTATAGTTACGTGTTCTACAGTCACATATTTCTTAAGGAAAATCCTAAAGTAAAAACTGATCTCTTTATGTTATTCTAAATCTAATGTACGGGAGTTTCTCTCTCTCTCTCTCTCGAGATATCTCTTTCGTTCTCACCAAAATGAATCTAATAATATATGTCTTCTGAAGTATAATTAAATATAATTACATCTCTTTGCCACATACAATCAAATAAATAAAATAAAAATGAAAATTCTAACTTTGATGAAACATTCGTCATTCACTCGATACAGACAAAATTGTATCTATCTCCTCTACTTCAAAACTTATTTTGATCAATTTGTTTTTTTCCTGTTTTCTCCCGGTTGAAGCGTCGCACTTTTTTCGCTATTACATGGGTATGTACACGGACGCAGATCGATCGCGGAACACATTGCGAAGCATCGCGTTGCATACTCGTCATTAAATCGTCTCTCACTCGTCATGAACGCACGGATCTACCGCCTGCACCGCCTGCACGTATGTAAGAGAGGCTTCGTGTGCCCGGGCACGTGTCGGATGATGACTCGTGACGGCAATTTTTTCCAACGCCGCGCGGCATTCACGTCCCGGACGATGTAGGCCAGCGAATGACGTTTCACGCGAACGGATTGACAGCATAGCGCGCACATCCGCGACAGATACGCTTCTTAAATTCTTTAACATGTCGATGCACGATCAATTATTTATTAGTTCCTCGCCGCGTCTATAGATCCGCCGGTGACGATTCGATAGTGGTGTACTATAAACTTCTCGCCGATGAAGTCGTTGGCTCCTTGCCGTGGCTTTTGCGATCGTTGATCCATCTCGAAATATTTATATTCTCTCGACTGCAGCGACTGGGCTGAATGCCACTCTCCTGTGCGAAAATCACGTAAATCGGGACCAAAGGTAAAGGTCACAGTCGAAATATGATGAATCGAGGGAAAACAAGCGGTCCGTTAATAATATTTTCGAACAATAATTTTGGCAACGCGGGAGCGTTATGATTGATTGACGTGACTCCCAGATACGTGGGTTAAAGAAAATACGTATAATTTCTCTGAATACTTCTCGTATGCTATCTATAATCTCTAGTAACGCGATACTGTTTGGCAGAATTGGCTCGCACGCGGGTGGCCTTATGTGCAGATATTAGATAATATTAATGTATGAGCATTGATTGAACTTTGCAGTCGATAACCTCGGTCTATTATAAACGCATCTACCATATCGGTTTGTGCCCTTTCTATTATAATTGAACTCCAGTGACGCAACGACGCGCAGAAAGATTCGGACGAAGAGTTGCCATTGAGTCTTTTCCTCATTGAGCAGTGCAGTAATGTCTCAAGTTATTACACCAGGAAACCTTTGCAGCATAGTTGCATTGATGTATGCACGAGTGCCTGGCACGGACTGCCAGAATCTGAATCACGCGGAAACGATGCCGCTCTGACGTCTTTTCGAGGCAGAGATATATGTCGCGAGTCTCTCTCCTCTCGGACAACCGTATCTCCCTAACTGCCATCGCGCCCTTGTCAACAAGTATGTAACGCCATTGCGCGTATCGCGTCGCCCGCACATATTATGGCGATGTAAGACGAGTGCACGTACCCGGCACTGCCTACGCGTCGATACACATCGCCGAATAGACAGTCGAGTCACGACGAAACATAATGACAGAAAGAAAGTTTGTGCGTGTGTATGAATATGTCAGACGGAAGTATATAGATATTTGTCTGTCTATATAGCTTTTTTATTTTTTGCATACAAAATTAAATTATTTTTATATTATATATTATGTTTATACAGGGTGTCCCGTAAATTTTGGCTTTTGTGTAAATAGAGCGGACTAAACTGAGTTAAAAAGTCGATCTCCACCATTTTACAATTTTCATAATAGTTAACAAGATAATAATTACTAAAAATTGCTGAATATTACACTGAGAAAAAAAAATTTCCAGACTTTTTATCCGTTCAAAATGTAACAAACGGATATTTCCGATAGATTTTGATCGTATTTATAGGACTGTCCGAAGGAATTTTAGGACTATCAGATAAAATTTTCTTAATCCTAAAATTTCATCGGACAATCCTATAAATACGATCGAAATCTATCGGAAATACAAATATCCGTTTGTTACATTTTGAACAGATAAAATCTGGAAATTTTTCTCAGTGTAGTCTTGAATAATTTTTTACTAAAAAATACTATCAACTTTACAGAAAAACTGCAAGAGACAAAAATCATTAATTTTCTTCTCATAGAATTTCAAGGATTTTTTCAAAATTTTTTATCAACTTTTTAGTACCTACTGCATTTTCTTGTTTGTATCAACATGAGAAAATACGATATTAAAAAATTCTGAAAAAAATCTGAAAAAATTCTCCGAACTTTATGAGAAGAAAATAAACAATTTTTATCTCTCGCTGTTTTTCTGTAAAGTTGATAATATTCAAGTAAAAAATTATTGAAAATCAATATTCAGCGATTTTTAGTAATTAATATCTTGTTAACTATTACGAAAATTGCAAAAAGGACTTTTCGACTCAGTTTAGTCCGCTCTATGCTACGTAAAAGCGATTGGCCAAAACTGAAAAAAATAATATAAAACAACACAAATATATAATATAAATAAATTAATATATATCACACACATACATACATACTTAAAGAATTTTTAAAAGATGTGTATGTGTTTTTTATTTGCCTAATTTATCTTCAAAAAATGACACACATCAACATTGCTATGATAAAAGATCAAAAAAGATGTTGCAAGTTTCATGAAATCGAACTTTAGAATGACAAGCATATAACGAACACAATTTGTATAATCCCATTCTATTCAAAGTGAGCTGTATATTTTAATAGAATTTTAATCCGAGTATAGCTGCGGTATTCAACGCGAGTGCCGGCTATTACGATAGAACGTGCGAGAGAATATTGCAGGGAGGAGAGAGGATTGGTTATTCTGTGGCGACAACACGACGAGTCAGACACGCCACGTAATACACGTAATTGCGGTCGCGATCATAATACGTACACGTACGAACGATTCGGTGAAAATAATGCATTTCAATCCACGGGCGTCTCCAATTTTATGGTTTTATGAATTTATCGCGTGCAACGGAGTCACGATTATTAGTAAAATATCTCTCTAACGTGTCCAACGGTGTGAATTAAAAGCTGTACAGTTTTTATTTCAGCAGAAACGTGAATCAGCATTGTACGTCTGTCGTGAACATTTGCAAGTTGTACATAGAATATTCCGAAAGTCACACACGAGCATTGAACTTCAGATTACTTTGTTGCTACATAGCCACAATAATTATACTAGTTATATTGCGGATAATTTTTACATCTGCGAGAATGTATATATCTAGAATGTACAATGATAATAATGTATAATTATATATTTTGCATTTTCTTTATCACTTTTTTATTCAAATTTACTCTGATTGATGAAATCAACACTTAATTGACAAAAATGAAATTTAAAAAATCAAAATTACTGAAAATTATGTAAAAGCATATTGTTTAATAAAAAACTTTAAAATTGATCAAAGTATCAAGTATGTAAAGTAGTATAGCGAGTTTGTTACGTCCTGTAATCAGATGCATGTTTTTTATAGATAAATGTTTTATAACATCTGTTTCTCCGATTATATATGTCTGCTATTTTATTTTGACAGGTATAGCCTGTTAGGATTTTTAATGTCAGCATTCGTAACTACTTGATTAATGATTAGGTCTTCAACTCGCCTTATCCATCTCATTAAACGGGACTTTATGATTTTATTGTCTTGATATTTACGAGTTACGGTTTTATTGTTTAAGCAGCGTTATCGATGGCCCCATTGCTATGCCGGGATCGTTACATTACGCTGAATGAAAATGTATTATCAATTAAACCTGCTCCTACCTAGACTTGTTTAGCCCGCTGCGAGACTGCAATTACAAGAGTGGAATGCGTAGCTGGATGCATGCAACGTTTCAGGGAAACTGAATTAAAGTTCAGGAGAACTAAATTAAAGCAGTTGCCTTTGGAAAAGGGGTTACTCGATCGATGTATTAAATATTTACATTCGTTTACGTTGCATAATTAGAACTCGTATTCCTGTAGAAAGCAATCGATAAATATTCAAATTAATAAAGATCGTATTAATTGTTGATAAAATGCATAATATATATCAGGCGACTGCATTAAATATACAATGAAAATATTTATTTTAATATCGGAGATCACTTCAGGTGGAATGTTTATAAAAGAAAAGCTTCCAATCTATTGTATTTTTATCTCTACGTTCTTTTGATATAAATAGTTGCCTATTTTCGTCGCTTATATTCTTTTTTTATTTCATTCGATTATATATCGGAGATTACATACTTCGAAGCTACGACTTCATATTTAAAATTTTCCACTTATGCACTTAATAGAAATTCTCTCTTGAGAGTTCCACGCTCTTTATCATTTTTTAAAACTCATTTTTTTACTCTTCGCATAAATCATTCAACGAACGTTTATGCATTTAACATAAAAAAATATACGAAAAAAATGTAATAAAAATTGCAATAAAGTTTTTATCCTGGGATATAATATTTGGAAAATATATTTTTGATGAAAAAAATATTTTTATTTACAAATTTTATATATATTTTTTGTATTTTAAAGTGATGTTTGTAATTATTTGAATATTTTAATGTGTTATATAAAGCAAATTTCATTAGTATTTCATTAATGAAAACAAAATTTTACACAATTTGTATACGGTTGAATTTTTTTACAAATTGTTTCGTGAAAATTTTACGTTTATGTGTAACATACTGAAAATTGCAATATTAATATAATAATTTTTTAATCGTTAACATTGTAAAATGTTGTGAACTAAATTACTGTATATACATTGTAAGTTTGTACAATGTTTATACAGTGTAAAATACTTGCATAACTTCCTCTAATGAGCGTTAATTTTTCCTAACACGATAAATAAAAAACACACATAATAAATTATCAATTTTTGTAATAATAAATACAATAATATATTGCCATATCTCAAATTTGTATCATAAATATTGTAAAAGAATAAAAGAATATTACAAAAGGAAATATATCTTTTGTAATTTGTGATAAAATAATTTTTGCAATATTTTCCCCATGTCGATTAAGATAAGATTTCGAATTCCCACACGTTTAATGCTGATGTAAAAGACAGATTTCTGAGGCGCGCGATGGGATCTGTAATCCCGCATTACAGCTTGTAAAGATGCAATCGTACAGGAGATATCTCGCCGCGCTAATTCGTTGACCCCGCGCAACTCGGCATTTCAACGGCGAGTTACAAACGTATGTGTACGTCGTCGCGCAGGCACGCGTTTCCGGATGCGCGGTACACGGAGCACGTCTCTTTCCGCGTTTTCACGTCGCGCGTTGCGATTACTTGGCTTCGCGAGCAGCGAGGCGCGAGGCCGCGAGGCCGCGAGGAGGTCCGGGGAGTCCCCCAGCCGAGAGTTCATTTTGCCAGCGCGGCACGTCGCGCGTCGCGCGTCGCGTCGTCCGGCGAGGTATGCCGACGTTAGCAGCGGGACGCAATTTGCGAGCGACTATTTTGATTCCGTGCCGCCATCGCGCGTCGATGCTGTCTGATTGGCCGCAGTAATCTTCGCATCCGTCACTTTCCAATCTCTTCATGTAGGTAATTTGTCAACGGCTGACCTTTGTAGCGTGATTAAACGTGAATTTGAAGTTTCGCAGTTTGTTCCGCTTCGCGCTGCAAAGTGTCGTTTCACCGCATTGCCGTTTTTCTACCTCTCGTATCGTACAATTCAACGAGGATTTGTACGGTATTATAACGTAATAATACCGTCGCGATCCTGAAATTTGCGAGCCATCAAGCGGAATATTTTCACGTACGATTGAGTAATTTCATAGCTGTTGCAGTTGGTACGTTCTTAATCGTTGTTGGTGAGGTATTCAGACTTATAAATTCGCTAAATGCTATTTATATATACGTTATTATATTTAGCGCAAGTTGTTTCACAATTACAAAAAATTATGCATTTATCTTCCTCTAAAGAAAATTTGTAGAATATTATCAAGCTTTATTTAATTCTAAATCATCAACAATAAAAATGGAGATATAATGTTGGAATGTCAGAAATACGTGAGTTATTACATTTTAAAGAATTACACGAGCGATATAGGGTTAATTCGAATTTAATCCTTCAGTCAAGAATGTATTTTCGCTTTATTTGTGAATAATATTAAATAAACTGTTTCATGTAGAGAGAGGAGAATACATTCTGCGAAAAGTTATAACTTACTACTATTATACTTTCGAAAGGTGCGCAATATACATCAATTGATAAACGTTGAGAATTTCGCATAACAAGAAACTTGGCTAGTTTACTGGAGATAAAAGTATTTGATACGATGTAATTTCCTTTGTTTGTTAAAAAAAGAACGTTTCAACATTATCGCAAACAATCGGGTTTTTTTTTGTCTTTTACGCCGGAGAGTAAATAAGACGCGCGAAGTCTACGTCGACGCGCCACAGTCTCGACGAAGCGACAATTTCGCACCGGCGGTTATTCTATAACAGCGAGGAAAAAGAAAAGGGAAGAAAAGGGAAGGAAAAAGGGAAAGAGTTTCGTCGTGGCGCGACGTTTATAATGTCACCGAGTCTGCGCAGAACGGAACGGCGTGGAACCTTCGTTTCGAACGCCGGTATCTGGAATCCGACGATAAATAATAGCAGGGAATTTCCCTTGCTCGCGATAAAATCGTCCGGGGTGGATTAGGGGTGCGGGGGAGACCGGGGCAGGGCATACTCTTGTTACGCGACGCGAAATAACGCGAGTGCGTAATGTAAACGCGACACCCCGACCGATTTTGACGTGGGTTGACGACTGCGGGTGTCGGACAAAATCGATAGTACTTGGCGAGTCGCCGCCTCGTTGGTCCAGGCCATCTCCCCGACGCCGAAGCGTGTAGGCGTTCAGAAATACATGTATACGTATAAAATATATATATATCTATCTCCGTGACGCCGTAACCTCCCGTTCGTACACCGGGTGTACACCGGGTGTTCCCGACTTTCTGACGCTTGGCGACCAAGAGAGCTCCGCCAACTTCTTTCCGAGTCGCAGAGCAATTCAATCCGCTGATGTACTTTCATTTGCTGCTGAAATGAACAATTGCGTTCCTACTTCGTTTCCACTGGTATCTAATACGAAACTTAACTGTTTCGTGGAAAGTCATTTCGTGAATCTAATGATATATCGAGAGAAATGTCAGAAAGAAACGATTCTTTCTCATTTTCGGATAATTTTCCAGCGCAAAACACGTTGTTAGAGAGTTCGCAAGTCACTGTGAGAAAAATATTTCTCTGATATTCTGCAGAAAAATGGTTTACTTTTTAATTTAGACAAATAGCACGTTCCGGAAAAGATGTTCCAGGCGCGTTGGAGTCGAAATAAGTTGATATCAACATATTGCTTCACATTCCGTCATACATATTTCATATGAAAAGCCGAGCGGCGATTTAATTCTGCAGAAGTTTCTCGGTATTTCAATTTATCGCGTAGGTATAGGACGTAAGTCTTTTTTACAATCCCAGGGGGATTCAACGAAGATTTACGCGTTTTTGCAAGACGAAATCGATTTAAATTTAACCGCAAAATAAATATTCGTTAGTCGAATAAAAGAAAAAGATTCTGTTATGTTTCACCACCTTAAGGTTCAGTTCGTCGTACTGATTCTGATCCTAGTATTCCACACAATTCCCCAGCCATAAATTTCTAACTACCGGCACGCTCGATACCTCTGGGACACCCCATATTCAAGAGAAAGAGTGAGGGAGAGGGGAAGAGAGAGCCAAATCGAACCTACCCTCACGAACTACGCTCTTCATTCAGAGCCGCCCCCACAGTCTTTCGTGTGACGTCATAGAAAGCATTGGAGCATTCACTACCTTGCGCGCGCGCGCAATAGGCGGAGCAGAGAGGAATAAGAAAGACTGAGACGCGAAGTGATCGAGGATGCGCACATACGATCTACGTCTATGGTCCAGGATTACGTCTACTAATGGTAGCGGGCGACGATGGTGGTGGTGGTAGCGGTGGTGGCATCAGTAGTAGCGATAGTAGAGGGCTTCGTACTGGCTTGCCCTCCTACATCCCCCAAGTATTGCTGCTGCTGCTGCTGCTGCTGTTGCTGCTGCTGTTGCTGATGCTGCTGCTGCTGCTGCTGATGGTGCGGTTGCGGTTGCTGTTGCTGCCGTTGCTGCCGCTGCTGTGCCACCACCAGTCTAGCCGCTCCTCCGCCTTTCACTCGCGCAAGCCTCAGTTCGCTGGTATCCCTCATCAGCTGCGGGTCTCTTCGAACGACGCAACCAGTCCAACGTTATACTACCTGTTTAGTCCGACGTATACTCTTTTTTTTTTAGGTAGATATACCCCGCGTCTCTTTGTTGCATCTTACCTGGTGATTCTCGACGCGCTCCTGCGTTTACTCGTCCTTCCGCGGCCTTCTGGGAAAGGCCGTTTGTTTGCGTCGCACCTGTGGATCCGTGGGTACCATCGTTTCTTCATCATTATTGCGTATTACGCAGCCCGCTGAAGAGCGTCGATCTGAGGAAGGCGCACCGCTCATTGAACTCGCTTCGTAGTATAATAAATAGTTTTGGATGTCTATTTCCCGGATGTGAAGTGCTGGAAAAGTGATTTGTCACAGTTATGTGAGAGACTTCTTTTACAAAGTTATCTATTTTTACGTTATCGTGTACCAACATTAAGGGAATACTATGCGGTGGCGATAGCACGTCCGGTGTACGTTCCAAATCGCTAAGGTGGTGCTTTCTCTTTATTATTCATGTTATTATGTTAAAGTTTGGAAAGAAGCTGCGTGCCGGTTGAAGATTCGCTTGCTCGTTTTCTTTTCGCGGGTCATACGGGAATAATCAAATAATAATAGCGTTCGAGAATACGACGACTTATGTGAGTAACCCTTTTGCTTATAACTCATATCTGACAAACGTGTGAATTTGTCTCATTGAAATTATCTCCAGACGAATTAGGACTTCTAAACTGTCAGCGTAATGAGCTCGTTTAAAAGTATGATATGTAAAACAACGGCATTTTAAATTAATGAGCAAGAAGCTTGATCTATTATCAATATTCGTCTCTATACACAGAAAGAACAATTTGGCTAAAGAGTATCTAGAAATTTAGCTACAGATTTGAAAATAATTTCGTTAAATCACCAAAATAATTATGTAGGACGCTCAGCTGATTGCTAGAATGTCAAAACTTTTTACAGTAATGTTCATTGTACTTGAGCGTCCTACAAAATAATTTTTATGTCCAACAAAATTATTTTCAGATCTGCCTAAATTTTTAGATACTTTAACAAAATTATTCTTTCCGTGCAGATTGTGATACAAAATTTTCATAAACATGATGTAAATATTTTAATTTAAGACTAATGACATGGCATTATGAAAAATGCTGGCTGCTCCTCAGAACATTTTTTTTGTATCGATGAATAGACACGACGAAAATATTACGATGACAGATATGTTTCGAAAACGCCCGTTTTTCCTCCTGTCAATTAATAAGTAATAGCGATTTACTTTATGCGCGTCAAAGGCATATCCATAATCTTGATTGTGCGTAGTATCTGACAGAGATGATAGATCGCTTGTTATTTCGAAATGTTGTCAGTCGTGAGGAATAAAGGAGACTGTAGTTTGAGAATATATATTGACATTTTTTTATATATCCGCAAAATGACGCTCGTTTATTGGCAGTTGCCGATTAATTCTTCGCAAATGATACGGAAATAGCACGTCGGAAGTACATTTAATCATCGTTACTTTAGCCAATCAATTCCCGCCTGTGACATTCAATCAGGACTAATTTTAACAGTTTAATTGTTTAATACGAGACCAAAGTTTAGTTCGGACTTTTCAGTTCATCCCGAGATATGACCTTCGTTAAATCGACGCCAGCTTTCTCAATATAATATAGGACGTTCTAGAACTCTCGCAGCGCTTCCTTTCGTCTCCGTTGACTCCTTTCATTCGCTGATCATCGATCAGCTGCGATTCGAGATAGATATTTCTAATAAAGTTGAGGGTCATCTTTTTTTTCACAATCTATTAACCTTCCGGAGCTGACGTCAAAGTGTGTAACACAGTTATTGACATCAGCTCTGTAAAATCCATTTTATTTATATTAATTAAAAGACATTAGTTAATTTCAAGAAACTAGAATTAGAGTAGCAAATATTATTTTGTTTTAGTAATACTAAATATTGTATTTTAGTAAGAATAATTTGCAGATGTGTAACATAAAGAAAATTGAATTGTTTGACATTCTTTTTGACAAAGAAACTTATAATTGAGTGGGTCCGATCCACCGTCAGCTGCGGAAGGTTAACATTCGATACTTATCGAATTCGAATGATTATTTAGTGTATCTAAACTTTACGCTACGTTTTCAAACGCTGTTTGAGATTACAGACTGAATTTCCGATCACATATCTTTCGTGACGTCTTACTACGAATCTGGTTCGTGACATAATTGCTTTCAAAGAGATACACCTATTATCGCAGAAACACATGCGAAACACAAACAAGCAAGTCTGATAATAACCAATAGGCTGATTTCTGGCGACAGGTTGGCGCCGCGTAAAGCTTTGCACGGCAACCTGAACTTAAATGCCGGACACGAACTAGAAAAATTCATTACGAATGACGTCATTCCTTGTTACTGGCTTTTTCATCGGCATTTTTGTCGAGAGAAAAAATCGGCTTTGATCTCACGCCGAAAGATTAATTCCTAAACTATATCTCGGTAGATTGCCGATTAGATACGTATATTCACGCTACGTATATTCGCGCTTTTGATATAAGGAAGCGCGTGCTCCAGTATTACGTAATTGAAATTTCAACAGTCAAAAGGATATCGCATTATTCTGGAATATCGCATCGACTTGTTGCGCTTTTCTGAACGGCACCCGCGTACGAAAGCCAATAGCCGAGGGCTTTATATACGCGTTGGTTGACTTGCTCGCGTACGTCGCACACCCGGACGTAACCTCGTGGCATTTTCTCGCCGTGTACCCATACACTTTATGCACCATGACATAGATACTCGCCGAAGGGCGCGCTCGATGATGCACTCGTCGGAAATTCGCGCGATGCACGCGGGAGAGATGTTAGAAACCTTTTTTTTTTTTCTTTTTTCACCTTTACCGACCTTTAGTCTTGTGGGTCAGAGTGTGACATTGTACAACGTCACGCGAGTTTTGAAAGCATTAGCATACAAAGACCTTTATTATTGCGGTTCTACATTTATCAGAAAGATACAATTTTCCGTATTAATGTAGTAACATATTTGCATATCTTATCTGCATATGCATACGCACATTTTTTTTATAGGAGATCTATATAGTTTAGAAAGAAAATCGCGCGCGTTTAATTTATTAATTGTCATTATATATTATGCGAATAATATGATAATAAATCGTTTAAAAATAATTTTATGAAAATAACAATCTGCTTAAAAAATCTTAGAAAAATTGTTAAAAAGTTTTATTTAGAAATCGTATAAGAACTTTTGTGTTTGTTGTCTCTTTACAAATATTTCGTAAAATCCTTTACAACGAAAAATAGAAAGTTTCGATTTTATTTTCTCTTATCGAAAGATCTATAATTAATCAAATAAAATCATAACATTTACAATATTCGTTTACGTAATTCTATATCGCTTGCAAGAGAGTCACGTAAAAATCTCGTCTTTTGTATTTGTTGCAGTGTGGCTCTCTGGAGATCGGCGAGGAACGCCAGCGTCGGGTCGCTATGATGGAGTCGCTCTGTCAGGTGAACGGCAGTAAGACCAACGGCATCGGCAATGGAGATCTTAACAACGAGACCAACAATAACAATACGAACAATAACAACAATACCCACAATAACAATAACCACAACAACAATAACAATAATAACAACAATAATAACAGCAATGCTACCGATTGTCCGGATCCTCAGCAGAGGTTGGCGGTGCTGAGTTTCGAGCAGGTCCGCCGCCTGAACGACGTGATGAACGAAGTCGTCAGCATTCACGGCCGAGGGAACTTCCCCACGTTGGAGGTCCGATTGAGGGATCTCGTGACGGTGGTGCGCAGCAAGCTAGAAACCGATCCGAGCAACGGGGGTGCCGGCATGAGGGTACGCGATATCCGGCTGAACGGAGGAGCCGCTTCCCACGTGCTGGCCACCGAGTCCCAGCCGTACAACGACCTGGACCTTATCTTCGCGGTCGAGCTGTCCAGCGGCCGTAATTACGACAAGGTCAAGGCCGCAGTGCTCGGCTCCCTGTTTGACCTGCTGCCGGAAGGCGTGAGCCGCAAACGCATCACCACCTGCAGTCTGAAGGAGGCTTACGTAAGCAAGATGGTGAAAGTGAACAACGACGGCGATCGGTGGTCCCTGATCTCCCTCGGCAATTCCCGGGGCCATCGAAATGTCGAGCTCAAGTTCGTCGACTCGATGAGACGGCAATTTGAATTCTCCGTTGACTCCTTTCAAATCGTTCTCGATTCCTTGCTGCTGTTCTACGAGTGCAGCAAGCTACCAATCGCCGAGAACTTCTACCCGACCGTGGTTGGCGAGTCCGTCTACGGTGATTTTCAAGAAGCGCTCTATCATCTGCACAAGAAGCTCATCTCGACGAGGCATCCTGAAGAGATACGCGGCGGCGGCCTACTCAAATATTGCAACCTATTGGTGAAGATGTACAAAGCGTCTCAGCCGGATTACATCAAGACGCTCGAACGATATATGTGTTCGAGATTCTTCATTGATTTTCCGGACATAGGACAACAGCGCTCCAAACTTGAAAACTACTTGTGGAATCACTTTGTCGGGCCCGAGGAGGAGGCCCTCAAGTATCAGTACCTGATGCTGCTGCATAGCGTTGTCGAGGAGTCTACCGTGTGCCTGATGGGCCACGAACGACGGCAAACCCTCGCATTGATTCAGAATCTTGCCTACCAGGTGCTCTGCCAGGAGCAGCAGCAGCGGTTGACGAGTCATCAGCAGGCGCCGCAAGGTCCGCCTGCTACCTACGTCTACGCCAACGGTTATTACTACGCGCCCGTGATACCCACGACGGCATGCTACACGTGCACCTGCAACTGGATGGCGTGCTCCTCGTGATGCGACGATATCGGCGATAACGTCGTATCCGTAGACGTCGCCACCGCTACCACCGACACCACCACCATCACTACTACCACCACCACCACCACCACCACCACCACGATCACTGATTGTTGCTGCTTTAACCGACTTACAATCAGTCACGTCGATTCTTACAATCGTTGGTATCAAAGATATCAATTGAGAGAGTGTGATTTCTGTTACCTCTGCTTTTACGGCCTCTACTGTCCTTTCGAAGATCCTGGAGACTTTTGTTGCGCTTGTGGTCCTTGCGAAGTGTCCAAAAATGTGGAGGCAGATATTGATCGTTCCGTGTCCGACGTCAAAGAATCTAAGCTCCTTAGTTGACGTTCGTCGGGGTGATGCGAGCTTGGGTGCATACGAAAGAAGTCATCTCTTCGGCATCGAGGATGATCATCTGAAAATGCAGTAACAATAGAGAATCGTGGATCGAAAGACGGCGTATTCGGACGCCGAACGTATAATATCGTCGATGATGTGAGAAACGATAGGCAAGTATGAGACACCAAGCATTCTTAGCGTGTGTTTTCGGCCTTCCGTCGCGAGTGCTGCTCTTTCTAAGCATTCGTAAACGTATTTCGGTGGCGGTCGTTGCAGCAAAGTTAGGACCGAACGCTGGTACCGGCTACAGTTGCGGTGTAAAACAACCAAAAGAGACTATATAAAGACTCCAGAAACGATGTGTTGTGCCTAAAAATAAAAATATAAAAAGAGATCGGGGAAGACTAGAAAAAGATACGACGGAAAAAAGAAACGTTTCTCCGATGAGTTATAAAAAAAAAAGACAAACATAACCGTAGTAAAAGGGCAAGATGGTCTTAGATTAGTGGAACGAGCGCCGCTTTTATTGACTAAATACGAATATTTCGGAGAATAGATATCGACATCGTCCCGGAACGAGCGTTTGTCGATGAAACGGACGTCGACGTTGCGTACAGCGAATTCTGGACGAGGCCATGTTAAGGAGGAAGCGGAAAACGAAGAGAGAAGAACCGAAGATGGACGCGAGGCGGAATATTCCACGATGGACCTTGCGGACAAACAGGGAGGAGAGGAGAGAGTGTTCGAATGACCAGACGGCTCGAGCGAGGCACGATCCCTCTGTTTTCATCTTTCCTTTGTCTCCTCCCGCCTGATTTTTCTCTCGCAAAGCTGATCGCGTGCCGGACAGCATGGGCAGGGAGAGACAAGAGATACGTAAGAGATGGAAAAGGGCTGTTTTCGGTGAGGGAGGAAACACGTTGCGAACTACGGAAAAATATATAAATATATATAAATATAAATATATTTAAATATATACAGATATATATGTATAAATTTATGTATAAATAATTAATGTGTGGCTGTGAACACATTTCATTTAGATACTGTGTATAACGTGATAAGATTTAATTCGGGAAGATGATGTTAGCGGGGCGGCACGGCCGGGAGAACGAGAAGGGAAATGAGTACGAATCGAAAGGGAAACGCTTCCGAGCCGCGTTTCTTTCATTTCTGCGAGAACTCGAGCGAGCATACGATACAAACACACACACACACATACACACACACGTACACATGTACTCGCAGGGATGTACATTTACATATCCATGTACACCGGACGTGTCTGATCGACCGTGGCTTTTCTTAGGCGATAAATACCACATGAGCGCTGAGACACGGCGCTAAAAAGGAAATTATGGCTGCAATCGCTTTTTAATGGGGGATGATTAGATCTGTCTCCCCGTGAGAGCCGGATGGATATGAACCCCGCGTAACGCGAAGAAAAATCTTGCAGTATAATAATTCGAGTTACGGCGAGATGTATCGAGGATGAGCGCGGAGGAGAGTTATTCAGAAAATATTTTTCGAAATGTTTGCAAAGCAGTCCGAGAATAGAGGGTAATTTCGAGAGCATGTCAAAGTACCGTGATACGTTTCAGTATATCCAATGCCACATCGTTTCGACAAATCGCGCCGTAGCTCGCCCGAAATTCCGTCTCACATTCTCGTACGCGCCGAGCGAAGATATTGGTCCATTCCATCTGAAAACTACTACATCTATCACGTTCATTTTTTTTGTATTTTTATCACTTTATTTACTCGCATATTATCGTTGAGAGAAACTGCGGTTGTCGGCGACATCCCGCGCGCAGTAAAAATAATCACGGGTCCCGAACATTCGTTTAGAAGGTGGCACACGTTTCTGTAGCCTGAAACTCGCGGCGGCGCGCAAACGTTCGAGAAAAAGAAGTAAAAGGGCGATGATTGGAGATAGGACGGGCACGGGCAGAGACCGAGCGAAAGAAAAAGAGGATGAGATAGAAGTGAGGACGAAGACGAGGGAGCATAAAACTACCTATTCCTCTGTGTATGTTGATTTGAACGGAACGCGACTCGTGTCGAACAAAGGGAGGTAATGTCACGAATCACGGCTGATCGGCACGACGTAACAAACCCGGTCTCTCTCTCTTTCTCTCATAGCGGCGACTGTGGGCCCGCATTTTCTTTACTAGCATCGTAAACATTTAGTACCGCGCGCGTGCATCCGCGCGTGTATACGCGCGTTATACATACGCGGAGGCAGCGACGACGTGGCGCTCCGGGGTCTTACATGCGTGTAAGGGGATGCACGTATATATATATGCATCAGATATACATGCGCATACTTTTCTATCTTCTCCTCTTTTCCTCATCTCTTTCTTCGTGCCTCGTGCACGTTCGCGCGCGTGTGTGTGTTGTGTTGTGTGTATGTGCGTGTCTCCGTTTACGTGCGTATCCGTATCGACTGGTGACCCCGTTAGTTAGCTCGCTCGCTAACAGGCCTCGTTTGCCTCGCTCGCTCGCTCGCTCACTCTTACTTTCAGTTCAGCGAGCGAAAGTAAAGGCCTAATAAAAAGTCCGCAAACTGGTTTTTCAGGTATATCGCGTGTTAATGCTAAGGAGATCCAGCCGCCGGCGCGGCCGGAGTGCCTCTATTGCCGGCCTATCGCCTATCGCTCTACTACCACCACTGTCCCTTCTCCCTCTTCCCAGGCACCTCTCGCGTATATCTCGCGTATATCTCGCGTATATCTCGAGCGTCACGCTCAATCGCGCGACCGCGACTTATTTCGCACCGCCTCGCATGTATTTCGCCCCGAATGTATTTCCGCAAATGCGAGCTTCCGGAAGCAGCATCCTTCCAGCATAAACGGAGCTTAATTATCCGTCGATTGGACGTTTGCAAAATCGCCGTTTGGATCTATTCGACACGCCGCGTGGCGGATTCTCACTCGGTTCAATTCTAAAATCTTGACGAAATCCTACATGTAGGATATTGTGCAATGTAAAATAAGAAACATTAACGGATATATATATATATATAGTATAGAAATGTTGTGTGTTATATATAGTCAGATATTGTACATGTTCGAGGTATAATAATTTGGAAAGATGAGAGACATAGATCTAACCGTATTCTAATTTACGTGAACATGATTATCGAAACCTATCGCGACCTATTCTTTAATCTTTTTATCGCATCTTAATTTCGATGAACAGAGAATATTCGTTATATTAACTTAACGGTTCGGCGTTCTTCACGCTGAAAAATATCTTCATGCCGACTCAGCTTCGCGTCGTGCAAAAATTCCATCTACAATCGAGCTTTAATAATACTCTTAAGTGGAGGTCGAACGTCGTACTCTCCGTGTCTCCCCCTTCACGTCGTCGCATCCAAGCCACACTCGCGGCGCTCATCGATCGACAAATTAATCTACCAGAGATGAGCCAGAAATGAATCGACCGCGTCGCGTCGGCGGAATTAAGCCTTCCGTTATCTATAAAAGACAGCGATCTCATTCCGCTTTCCTCCTCGTCGCTTTCCACCATTTTTACTTAAATGGCGACGCGAACGAACTCCGAACAAGGAATTCAACGAATACAGGCTTTCCCTTCTTTTTAATAGGCTATGCTTTTCTTTCGAATTAACGTTTATTTTATGTGTAACAAATATCGATTTGTACGGTGACTTGTTTCAGAATTTCGATTTAATAACATCTTGTAAATGATTTTTATGCTTCACCCGCGTTATTTTGGCGTCAAAATATCAGTGTATTGCTTTAAAAGAAAATATCACAGAAATAAATACGTAGCGATCGGAGGGCACTTGAGAGCCAATTTTGTAACTCGTTCACGACTGTAACTGTAGCGTTACAGTCGTTAAGAGTTACAGAAATAAGTCTCTCGGACTCAGTTCCACAATTCGCTCTGTTAACTCTTAACCGAGATTTAATTTATTTCTCATCTCTTTCCGATTCTAGAATTGGAAAGAGATGAGGGATAAGTTGAGTGAGTTACGGAACTGGACCTTAATGTGATAGAACTACAGCTACAATTCGCAACTGACAGCCCGCCGAAATATCCAGAAGCGTGGTGGTAGTGAGAAGCAAGGCTGATGGTGATCGAAATTACAAAATCGGAACTAGCGTATATTTTTAGCATCAATATGTCGTTTAAATTTTGTTGATTATCACCTTGTTTTCTTTTATATGTGATTTATGTGTGTAACCATTGAAGAAAATGAGCGGGAAAAAACAATTATTTGTCTATCGCGCGCATGCGCCTTCGCCTTGCGAATTGGAGATTTAGAGTAGGGAATCTTGTATATCGGAAGTGCGTTTCGTTATTAATCATTGTATTTATGTAGGTTTAAACATGCGCCTAATTGCGAAAGAAAAATTCACGCGGATGGCCGGAACAGGTGCCAACTTACTGAAATAATTAATTACGTCTATGTTAAGTCTCGGAATTAGTTGCCATTATCAAGGACACGTTGATTACAACGTTGATTACGTTGCTTACTCGGCGATAAACGAGCGTTAATTGCAACTTGTATAGATCGTCGATTACGTCTGAAATAGTAAAGATAATAATATACGAATTTACATAATACATACATTTTATATGTGTCTCGGGAATAATCTCGACGAACTTGCAGTTTATCAACGTGAAAACTTATTTGTTTATAGATTGTGCGTTAAATCAAAATTTATATACTAGCATGAGGGGAAAAAAGAAGCAGGGTAAATGATACGAGAAATGTGAGTCGAACGAATTTTTTTTGCTTCCAAGTCGGCAGCATTTTAATAACTCGTATGTTAAATCAAATGAAAATTGAAAATGATATAAAATTCGGATATATTGAAATTAATATATACATATATATATATGTATATATAACTGTATATATATATATATATAATAATATAGATATATATATACATATATATACATTTTGCGTAAATGTATGGGGTGGAAATTTTTATCGAGTACATAATAACCAAAAGGCCGTGCCGCGATCTTCAGGCTCTGCATATTGTTATCATTATCTTCGTAAGAACGGAAGAGGCACTAATCGGCATAATGTTCGGAAAACCGAACAATGTAAATGCACACATCAATGAAGATGCATCTACATTAATGCGCGCGTGATGATGAATTGATGAACTGCGAGCAAGGGGAAGGATCAAAACGGGAATGTTGCATGCATTTTCAAAATAAATGATACATAATGAAAGGGCTTCGGTCTTTTCGTTGATTTCGTTGTACCATCAAATAACCGAGATGTGTAAAATTTATTTTGCAATGCGAGAGAAAATTGCGCAGCAGTATTTATGAATTTTACGAATTTTAAAAAACGCCATGTATTAAAACACATTACGTAAGATTGTTATAAGAAAATCCATTAGTGATAAAGAACAAATCCGGATCTAATTTGTAAAATAATACATCGGTTCCTCTTACAATATAAACTTTAACGATGTTTGCATTTGCGCGATTGATCCTTCCTCTCAGATTCCACGAATCGAATTCAGACAGAACTTCGAAGGAGCCGAGTCCTTTGCCCTCACAAGATCCCGATCGTCGATTAATAATATTATTCTCTCGTAGCAATTTGTTTTTCGTCTTTAGTCGATCGAGACAGCCCCTGATTTTTCACTAAGCGCTTTAAGGTCCAGGGTTGATACGTAACTATGTACTATACATATATCTCTTGCGGCAAGGTATTGGAGGACACACACGCTCATGTTACATTACCGTTTATATATTTTACTACAGGAAATACGACACTAATGAATTTATCTTTCTATTAATACGTGTAACTCCTAATGGAACGTTATAATGTAATTACATGGTATAATTAAAGGAAACATAGCACACAGACGCAGATAGGAGAGAAAGATATGTATTTAAAGAACGTTATATATTATCGTTCTCTTAGTGTTTACTAGATTACCCGTTACGATTTTTAATCCTTTAGTAAGTCCTATTATGCACGAGCGAGCGAGAAAGAAAGAGAGAAAGAGACAGAATGACAATCGGAGAGTGCCGAGGAACTAGAAACGACAGAATGATCGCGGAAAACGGATATATATGTACACACATACATACTTCACGTACATGTTGATAGAAATAAAGATATATATGTATATGTATAATTACGTCCAGAGACGAGTTAAGAGTAGCGGGCCCATGCCCGGGGAAATCTCAAGTCGTCCTAACGAAAAGGGGTGGAGGGTGGGGGAAATGACGGGCAAAACAATCGAAAGAAATCATGGGTCAGTCCGCCTTTCCCATGACGAACGTTCTCTAATTTCGTTCATTGCAAACGTGTGCGTTTTTGTATGTGCGTTCCTTTTTTTTTCTCTTTTTTTCGAGGCACGAGACTCAGACTCGCCGCTGGACTCGTCCGCACGTCATGCATGTGTGCGTGTGCGTGCGTGTGTGTGCGCGCGTGTGTGCGTGCCCACGCATCCTCATATATTACTAAGGTAAACGTGTTGCCCCGTTTACATTACATGCGAATCCGCTGCGAAAAAAGAAAGAAAGAAAAAGAGGAGAGAACAGTACAGGCTCTTTTTTGCGTCTTTATTAGGATAATCCCAGCGAAGTGTGCGTCCAACTACAAAAAAAAAATTGCGCGTGCATATGTGTTTGTGTAAATGTATATATGTATATATATATGTTTATATTTATATATGTATATATATATTTATGTGTATAAATGTATATATATATATATATTTAAAATACACACATACATACTTACACACACATTTTCGAGGATCTTTCGAATCGACGTCGCTTGAAAATTTATGAGAGATAAAATCGACGTTCGCTTTTGCGAGCTCGTGCTCTATGTAAGAACTTAGATCACAGATATACATATATATATATATATATATATAAAGATAAAAATTAAGATACAACATTTAAATCGGAAACTGAAATGATATTATTGCAGTTATTGATAAGGTCGATCTACTACAAAACGATTTTAAGATAAGGCTTTGAAATAATTTTTAAATTGGTTGTGATTGTATATAGTGTTAGCCTCTGACTGTGTTAATTATCATCGGATAAATTATATATATATACATATACACACACACACACACACACACACACACACACATCGTAAGCATATAAATGTAGATTAAACGAATAAAAAATTGAAAAGTTATTAAAATTACAAATATAAAAATTGATGTCGATTTTCTTAACGTTAGACTCATGTAATAAGGATAAGATAATAAATTAGCGATTAAGATGCTGAAACAGCGACGTCGACTTGACTGGATTCGCGACAGATAAATAATAATAATAAATAACAATAATAATAAGGCCTCGACATAAATAATATTCTTGCCTCGTCCGTTAACCGGAAGCCTGTGGAGTTTTCTGGTTTCGGACGGTGAACGCGTCTGGACCCAGATACTTCGTGAAAATCATAAGACTCGTATAAAATAAAATATGTGTATAATAAAGGCAACGCTATTTTTTGTGGCTAGATTAAGGCGTAAAGTAATTAGAAGAAAAGTTTTAACGGAAACTAAATTCTATCGGTCTACGTACAGTCGAAAGTAGTTGATATAAATATTAAAATGTAATTATTAAATTTTTTGCGAAGAAAATTCTATATATCTATAAATCTATATCGTTTTTTCTCTTGTATGGCGTCGCCGCTCTACGATCGTGATGAAAACAGTGATCAGCTAATATGATTCTAACCGGACCGATCGCGGTGAACGCTTAAATAACGTTTGATGAATACGCGCGAAGAAAAAATTCGCACATCGTGAATTTATATATATACATATATATACGAGTATAACGATTCGTAGTTAGCTGTTAGCTCCTTTTAGACAGCCATCGTGTGAGCGGCGAACGAATCGAGATTGCCTTGCAAATGAAACGCTTTAATTTGACAGGTTACAGGATGAAAATCCCAGTGAGTCGTTATGTAGCATACATTATTTAGCGCGAAGCCGCACGCATAGCTAATTAGATAATTGCTATGGCAAATTGTCGAGGAAAATTCGCGCGCGAACGCACCTCGGCCGATCGGTTTTAATCACTCGCGCTAATTGGTCCAGTGAGCATTCGGGCGGTCGAGATGGCGAATAATTAAATGATCTGAAATTTATTTAGTTATTTTTTTCTCGGTAAAAAGTTAACGCATTATTGAAATAAGTTGAAATTAGTTATCGTAAATTGTCTCAGGCTTTAAAATTTTTCAAAAAATAAACATGGAATAGTTTCCGATCAAAACAATTTAATTTGCAAAAATTCCGAGGGAATTAGTTTATATTAATAATTTACTAATAATTTAATTGATTTACAAATTTGTTCATTAAGCAGTGATTTTTATCAGTTATTATCTCCAATGAAAGTGAATCAATATATTCATGATTCACGCTGATTAATGTTTTATGATCGGCTTATATATTTATTTTTCATATTTTTCTCGTTTTGTTGGCTTTGATATTTCGTATGATCGTTACTCGCTTCCTGAATGCTCATACGGACCTTATCAAGTAAGATTAATTATCAAGTTGCATCGCGCGCTTGATCCTCTCATGCCCGATCGATCGAATTCGATAATCACACGCCGATTGTAACAGAAAGATGATTGTGATCTGAACGTCGTTGCGATTTTATTTGCTCGCTCGAGATTTTTAAATACTCGAAAATCGTGCGGTAATATTCGTTAAATTTGTTAATAACAACGATATAATATACTTTGTTTAAAGTCAAATTAAGTCTCTTCGATGGCGTGGTATCGCAGTTCTCGTCAAAATGATTAAGTGATAGCGTTCATATCGACTTCAGTAATTTGCATTAACGTCCGATGCAGTATTCAAACTTCGCATTATCAAGAAATGATTACGTAACATGTAGAAGCGATAACCAAAATGTTAATATTGTTTGTGGAACGCGACCTAATAAATACGCAATAAAGTGAGAATTTTAACGAGCTGGTATTCTTAAAGCTACACCTGTCACAAAAACATTAGAAATCGATATTCCTGAAGTCTGTCAGAGACTTAATCCTTTTATGTTTATTGTGCAGTCGCAAAGATATTTTAATTGTATGAGACTCCAATTAATTAATCTTTAACAAAATTAATGTTTTTGAATATTTTTGCTCAATAACTGTTTACACGCGTGAATTAAGAAGATTTACACAGTATTTTGTCATTCTTTTTGTCGAGCTTGCATCGGTGATTGTCATCGTTCAACTTTGATAATAACACGGATCACGATAAGACAGCACGGATGATTGTTTCTTTATCTTTGATTGCTGATCGAATTTCACACGGATTACATTCTCTTTTATTGGGATAATCAGAAATATCTCTGGCGTACTGATCGGATTAAAAAAGCAATTCTGAACTCTGAAGCATCGTATACGATACCGAGTCTTCGAAGAAAGTTATTAGATAACAAATCGAAAGAACTTCTAAAATGACAATAAGAAAGAAAAAATCCCAATTCCAATGCTTATTACTTATAAAAAAAATCAATGTGGCATGAGAGGCGCGTGACGCGTGTCACGATAGCAGAAATGTCGATATGATGATTTTCTGTTCGTCACGTATCCTCAGTGATGCCAGATGCCTTCAGAGATTTCTTTTTTTACAAGTCAAATCAAAAATCTCTCACGCGAATCCAAGAGGAAGAGTTTTCACCAAGAGAATAAAAAAAAACAAAAAAATATGTGGGTGCAGAAAAAAAATAGTAAAAAAAGAATGTGAGAAATCGAATAATTTACCAAGGAAACGGAACTATGTGCGGAAAAGGATGTTTTTCTCGGATGTTTACACGATAGATCGATCTTCCGTCTTCTATAATTCTTCGGCAAAAAAAAAACGAGGATAATGGCGTGCCTCCTGATCTGGCATCACTAACGAGGAAGTTAAGCGGCCCGATCCTGCGGAAGTGCACGCTATTTCCGGTTGCTCCGAGACAATCGGCTCGGAAATTATTAGACCTTCGTGTTCTCATTATTCCTGCTTGGCGTTGCGACTCTGAAACAATCAAATAAAACTCGGTGCATTGCTGTGTGCGATTCTATCGGATTGTACTACAAGGTAAGGTCGTACAATTTCGAACATGGTATAATGCTGAACATAAATAAAATTTTAATTCAATTTTCGAAATTCAAGTTTAGTAACCTTTTCCTCGTTATACGGAGGGTACTAATAAAGAGATAAACAGGGAAAAGCTAAACTTGAACATCAAATAGAAATGTGAAATAATCTTTCCTAAATTTTATTTTCTTCAAAATTATACCACATATCTATATATTCGAAATTGTACCATCTTACTCTCTATCTTAAAATCGTTTTTTCCTTGTTTTCTATTTATTCTCTACAAATTATCTTCGTTATACAATATGTTAAAAATTTTCTGATTGAGATCGTTGAATCGCTTTGCCCGAACCCGATTGAACGTCGATCGGCGGCAGAACTTCTCGCGGGGAGTAGGAGGGATGATTAACGAATGGTCTGTGAAGATCACGCGAAAGCCGCTCTTCCGCCTTTCCATCTCGCATATACGGGAGAAAGATCGCGATACATCGATCACATCGTCGTATTAATAATTCAAACGTTCAGTATTATGAACGACACGATGAGAATTTTGGCTACAACGATATTTCATAATTGTCCGCGGCGCGCCACAAAAAGAGATCTCGTCCCTTCGACCATCCATTACAATTAAGTTATTACACTGATTAATGGCTGTAGTAGCCATTACTCTCTAGTAGCGATTAAATGAGTATAGTGACCGCGTTATAACCGTGTGTAAATGCGTGTGTGCGTAAGTATGTATATGCATCTGCGTGCGTGTGTGTGTGTGTGTGTGTGAAAGCCCACGGTTGCTGCGATAGTGACACAGCAATATCATAATGGTAGGACGCGCAGAGAGAGAATGTTATACGACATTGTAGCGAAAAAAATATCGTTGTAGCCCTTCGCAGCCATTTTTCATTCGAGCTCGTAAGAAGAAGCGTGCACACATGTGTCACGTTTCCTCCCGATTGCACGATCTTCTCGCCATTCAACCCGGAAGATCGTTCCCGCACGGACTCGGATCGGCGCGGGACGAAGATCACCCTCGCGTGATTTCGAGCGCAGATCGACAATGCCGGAAGTTCCGCTGGTCGCTCTCTCAGATCGAGATCGAGCTGTCTCGATTTCCGGCGACCGATTAGAACGATCGCGAAGCCACCGTGTTAGGAGGATCGCGCTTTCCTATTCCTTTCTTTCTCTTTTTTTTTTTTCGCTTACCCTCGCGCTTTCCCTTTTCCCGTCTGCCGTGGTGTCCTCTTTACTCAAATGTTCCTCTTCAAGTCGTTTAATTGTCAGTTCTCGCCATCTTCCTCTATTCGAATTCTTCTCACGATGAGCGGGTCGAAGCTCGATCCTAAGTTCCACATACACGTATACATACATGCGTACGTGCGTGCGTGCGTGCGTGCGTGCTTGCGATAGACACGATCAAACACACCTTGCGTACACGCATATATAAGATAATAAATGCGTACAACACCTTTACAAACTGATACTCTCCTATATATATGTACAAGGGTAGAACGATTTTGTTGAAGCGTATAAAAATTAGGTCAGACACGGATCTGAAACTAATTATATTGGACCATGAAAATAATTATGTATAAGGACGTAAGCATGACCATAATATGCTGCAAAAAGTTTTGACATTCTGGCAATCAATTTGAACGTTCTACGTAATTATTTTAATAATCTGACATAAGTATTTTCAGATCTGTATCTGGATAAGTTTTTTAATACTTCAGCAAAACCGGTACATGCGAAAAAAAACCTAAAAACAACGACGCACGCATATCGCGTGTACGGAATTTATGATGATTACTGTTAATGAATGATTTATTACTGGTAATATAATAATTATAATATTAAAGTTAACGTTATGTCTGTTTGTATTTTAATATGGAGAAGATGAAATGGATGGAGTTAATGAAAGTGAGAGAGAGAGAGGGAGAGAGAGAATGCAAAAAAAAACAAGTGAAAGAGACAGAGAGAGAGAGAGAGAGAGAGAGAGAGAGAGAGAGAGAGAGAGAGGAGAGAGCTATCTATTTCGTACGATTTCCGAGCGCATAAGTGGGCGCCAATCTGATAAACTTCTTTTTTTTATTTCTCTGACTTGCCCATGATTATATATTCTCATATATAAAAATGTTATAAGAATACTTATATAAAACTGAAAATAAATATCATGTAAACACCGAGAATACAAATGGGAGTGACGTCATTTTTTACCCTTTTCTCTTTCCTATCTTTGTATACATTATTTTTTTTTGTACGACATATATATAGAATGTGTCATTAATTTCTTTTATTCTCTTTCATATTCGTATTTTATGAAATACAAAAAATAATTCAAACAATACAAATATACTGCGAAAGAGGATTAAAACAATGTTTAATTCATACTTTCATCCGTTTTCAACAGGTATTTAAAGGTTAGGTATAATTTATTTTCTCGTAATAGCAGAATTTTTTATATTTATATAGGTCGAAAAAGTAAAAGTTGTACGGAGATTAATATCTATAAAATTACATATGAGAGAATTATACAGAGCATACAGGATTATTTTCACTTCAAAAAGTGTATCATATAATAAATATTTATCCGGATCAAGCTTCGACTATGAGAATAAATTTAAATTCCCTTTTTCAACCGATTTCTCTCTTCTCATGTAAAGTAAACTATATTTTACACATTTAATACATTTAATTATTAAAATATCTAAGAATTTAAAATTTGAAATTTAGAAATTAAATGTAGACGATAAATTAAATTTCTATTAAAGGTTTTTATAAATCAGGGTGAAAAAAATTTTTAAGTTTTTTGCTTTCTCGAGGGAAAGCTTGTAAAAACATTTTTTTTAATCAGAGCAAAGTCCATCTTAATTACAAAGTAATTTATTTATACAATATACATTAAATATATTTACGAGCATAATAATGATTCAACTCAGAATATACAAATGTAAAATTGACATTGTCTGAAAAATTGAGATAAAATGTTCGGTTGAGAGTAGAAACCCTCTAATAAGAGTCTGAACAAAGAAAGCCATTTTTGATTGATCGACCATGTTTTAACAATTCCTGAGAGAGAGAGAGAAATAGATAAGAAAAAGATAAAACAAAACGAGGAAGAGATAGAATAGTAAATATATGTTCTTCTCTCGCAGGTTTTTGTTAAAATTACTACTCTGCATATAAAACTACGATTCGTGTTTTTTCAACTAAAGACCCCCTAATCTGGTTTCAGACTCTTATTGGAGGGTCTCTCTAATAAAAAGCAGTAAAATAACTTCGCAGCTATCATCGTCCAACATTGTAACGGCGACTATTCTTTTTTATTCAGTCGACGGTATCTCCATGGGTATAGTTAGCAGAATATCCAATGGATCCAAAATTTGCATATAAAATTTTCATTATATATTGAATAAATTTTACGTGACGATTTGCATATAAAATTTTCATTACATATATATTGAATAATTTTATGTGATGATTTAAAGAACGAACGAATCGGCGCGGTATAATATTCCATTAAATCGTTGAGGAAGCGGAGACGAATTTTACGCACTTCCACGGAACTCCACAAATATCTGTCAATACGTATATTGACACCCATACAGCACACTTTATCCCAGAGACCTTTCTGGGAACGTTCTTAGAACGTTTTTCAGAACATCTCTTGAAGATCTGTGTGTTATATATGTAGGAATGTCGATATCGGTCTCTGGTCCTCGGATTTTCGAAATTCTAGTGAAAGAAAATTGCACGTCCCTATCAAATTCCGTTCGATTGTGATTTATGACCACTTTCGGTGGTGATAATCGACGTACGACGTGTCGTTTTCATTTTTAGCCGCAAACCTGTACGGCTTCTGTGGCGCGTATTTCGCACGTTACAGCTGCATGAGGCTAGTGCAGCTGTATGAGGTAAGCCGACTACTAAACCGGTATTCGAAAACGAAATCTCATTTTATCATAACCCGTTACGGTAGCGTGTAATTAAACTCGTTTCTCGTGCGGCGGCGGCGGCGGCGGCGGCGATGGCAATTATGAATTCAGATCGATCGAAAGTACAATCGTGTCATGACATTCACTCGCGACAGTTTCGTAATAGTGGCGTTTTGCGGCAATTAATTGCAATATGAATTGTCATATCCGCTCCGCAACGCCTCCTGCGCGCCCGCGCACATAGCAGGGTACATAGTATACGTGCGTACATGTGCGTGGCGCGTACGCGTGTCCTAAAGGCCATCCGATAGAATAAAACCTCGCGGTCGTGTGCCGTGACGCAATGCCGTCGAATAAATTTCTCCTTTGCACCCACGATTTCCCGAACGCCACACCGCGCTCATGCCGGTTATATTGCATAAGCGCGCCGCAAAATTTCGAATGCAATCGTGTCGAAACGAGACGTTAGATCGCTTTGCTTGTTTACTTTCGTTTTCTCTTAGAAACGTAAATTCCTCGAAAAACCATCATTGTTTCAAATCCTTCGAGTATCCTCGTGCTATGGTTAATTACGAGCTGCGCTTTTTCCGCAGATTCGCTTATGTCGCAACAAGCCTTTTCTGTTTCAATACGAAGCACTCGCGGTTAGAAATGCAAATTAATATTTAGATTGGTGGCTATATTTATATGTTACACATCGGAGGTTTATCTTTCGGAGAAAAAAAATTTATGTTATGTACATACAGATTATTATACAGATATACATATTTACGCAAAAAATTTGCACACATACATGTATATGTCGTTTTTACTTATTAAAGAAAAAATATATTTATACAGAGTGTGACTTGGTCGTTAAAAATAGAAATCAATATTTCAATCACAAACCAGTTTTTAAGCACAAATGTATTTTTTCTGCAGGTTACAATCGCAACAATGTTGCATCATTATCGCTCGAGGAATTCCACACTCGATCAATAATAGACTCCGCGAGATCAAAGACAGATCGGTGAACCAAACGATCGAACGATCGGTCGCTCTATCGGATTAATTAGCATTTATATTTTATTGACATTTCGTATTTGGAATTATTTTTTTAAACGTCTATCGCATTCTCGCAAAATTCTCGGATTTTAACTCGATCATCGCCGAAGAATGCGAATTAACAACCGAATACATAAATTTCGTATGGTAATCGTGTTCGAATATGTTAATAGACCCAAAAAAGTATTCTCAAATTATTAATGTTTCGTCCCGTCTCTCAAAAACACGGATATAAATTTAGCAACGCTAATCGACAGCATTGGAAAGATCTATATCGATACGTAATTCAAAACGTGATTGACATTCCACGATGTAAAAAGCGTTCGACAAGAGACAACTCTTAATCGCTGAAATCCTTGTAATTTATGATCATATATTTCGCGACTCTTGCTATCGGCCAATTACTCTGAATTCCTTGTTTAAAAGTACAGATTAACAATTTTCGCGGATATTTTTTGCGCGACATGTTTTGAGAGAGAGGCCCTTTTCCGATTTATATTTTATACCCGAAAATACTCGAAAATATTTTGGAAATCGTATTACGGAAATTTTATAAAGTATTGTTTGTTAAATTGAACACGTGTAAATATTATGTGCGCTAAACACAAATCCTCCATTTATTTACTATACAAGCTTATCTCTTTTTTACAAAATATATAAACGCGAAAATTGTTTTTGTACAATTACAGCCAATTTACAAAAAGTAGTCTAAATAAACATGTTATCAGCCTATGTATCAAAAAGTATTTGACACATGCATTAAAAAACATTAGAGTTAATAGACAGATGTCAAGTCCGTTGGTGACTTATCTTAATGTTTTTAGTGCATAGGCTAATAACATGCTTGTTTAGATATTTTTTGTAAACTGGTTGTGCAAAAATATTCTTCGTGTTTATTTATTTTACGAGAAAGAGATAAGTTTACGTTGCCAATCCTAGTCAACGTTTAGATCAGCATATCATTATGGAGATTTCATTCAAAACCAGTTTTATTATGTTATTTTGCTGCAAAATATTAAGTAAAAAAAAAAACACTTTCTTCTCTTATATACATAAAAGCAAAAAGACTTCTTCTGTTTAATAAAGTTTATTTCTTTTATTGTGTTTTGTGTTATATTTGTTTTAAAGTAAATTATTACAAATCACAGTAGATTAATCAGAAATTGCACGTATTTTGTTCGCGCTTAAAATATTTTAACTTTGTTCTTTGATTAGTTGTCGAATAGAATTCTTTAGAAAATTATCTGATGACCATAATCAATATACTCAAAATGGTTTGTCATATGACAGAAATGCAACAATGAAATATCAAGCCTAATGTCTTTAGCATAAAAATGAATAAGATGAGTGCAGTCAGAGAGTGCAAGTAAAAAATAGATTTTAATGGAATACGGTTGCTATTTTATTGTCACTTTTTATTTTTAAATTTTTCTCTGTCAGCGCTTTGCTGAGAATACCTTCGCATGCCACTAATAACACGCGTGCCAGGATCAGTTGGCCATCTCTGATTAAATTCATTGTTTTTTCATCAATCCGCTTTGCATTAAATAAATTCGGAGAACTAAAGCATTTTGAAAAAAAAAAAAAAGAATTTGAAAAATTTCTCTTTAGACGAAAAAAAGAATATAAAACCAGCAATGATTTTACCTCGATTTTATTGAAATTCTGTTTTCAATTTTATTTCACGAATGCGGTAGAACTTCCGCATCGATCTGACCAAATCAGATAACTGATTGACCACTGATTAATTCTGCGGCTGTGTTGAAAAATACATAAATATCAAGTTTGTCGTTCTTTCATCAATCAGCTTTGTATTTAAATACAAAACTGAAGAAAGAAAAAGTTGGAAAGATTATTCTCTATAAGTGAAGAAAGAATATGTCGAAACTCATGGCAATTTCGCCTCAATTTTCTGAAATTCTGTTTTATATTTTATTTGGCGAACATGGCAGATCTAATAATTTTACTTAAAAAATCGCGCATTGCGAATCGGCTAAATTAGGTCGATTACCCGGTCGATCGCCGATGAATTCGGCTGCGCGGAACGCGTAACCGCGATTACGCAAGGTCGACGAAAAGTTTCAGCCGGTATTGCGAGATCGCAATAGACTGAATTCTTCTCGGTCGTCGCGGTCAGTTGACCTACGGAATGCATCCGCGTGTGGTCGTGTGCTCCGCGATTGGAAGTATTGGGACTATTTGGGAATCGCAAAATACACTTTTCACACGCATCCATGAATAAATAACGAGCGTCGTTGTTACGGGTGACGTTATCGCGAGTATGTTTCATATGGTCATCAAAAGAATTTGCGGTGACCGCACTATCGAGAAAGCCTGATAAAATCGTTATCGATAAAGGCGCCTGTTCAAATAATCTCACACTTCCACTGCGTGAGAAAAAATATTTGCACGTCTGCTGTATTATGTGTATAATTTTATAATATATTATATTTTACTTTATACTATATTTTATTTTGTTATAATATCCGATAAAAAGAAATTACAAATATTGTTTATTAATTCGATTTGCAAATAGTCTAAGCTAAACTAAAAACCTATATATGGATTCGTGATTTCGCCGATTTTGTTGTAAAAACAAGAAATATAAAATAAAATTGTTAATTACTTATAAAATTTTTATGCCAATATTATTATACATATATATTATATAAAAAGGCATAAAATTATTATACGATTCTTTCTGTAAAGAATAACAAGGAAGAGTAAAATAAGGAAGTTAGTGCGGTAATTTGTGCTAAAAAATGTTTAACGTATAAAAAATTGAATAAGCGTATACATCAGTCGTAGACAAATAATATAAAAAGTCATACGTATTTTGTATAATATATTCAATTGTGTGCAGTAATAAAAAAAAGAAACATTACCAATCCAAAAAGACAATATCAAAAAGATCAAAACCTATTAATTAACAACTATCTGATTTAGTAAACTGGATGGATCAAATAGGAAATTAACAGCATTATTTTGATCAAAGCAAAAAATGCGTAATACAAAGACTCTTTTAACAAGAAGTTAAGAGAAATAATTAATTGTCCGAGAAAACAATCTAAAATCAGTTCAACAGTGGTAGATTTATTAACGTCTCGTGCGTTTGTGAAGTATCAATGATTGGATCAATCGGTTTTAATTTTCCTCGAATTATATCGATGTCCAATAATACGAAATACGCATTTGTTTATTCCCATCCGGATTACGTTCGGCATGTCGTATCAATCAACCCACATTTAATTTTTTTCCGGATTAGATAAGCAGTCGCATCATGCGAGTTTTATTTAAATCCTTTATCCAATTCCTTATAATTTATGAAAGATTTTTTAGCACTAACACATTCTAGCTGTTCCATAAAGATGTCCTGAGACTTAATTTGGCAAACTCCTCGAATATTTTCTGTTCATGTGAATTAAGTACCAGCGTTTTTTCTGCCGTAAATCTGCTTTCGTGCATGCGAAAGATTTAATGATGTTGAACCAGCGCGGGGCGCCGTTTTTCCCGAACATTGTACATATTGATCTTTGAAATACTCAGCTGGGAAAAAATCTAAGGCAGATTTTTAATTGTTGTACTATAATTAACTGTTATATAATTAAATATACTTCATGTATGAATCTAATAATAAAATAATTTTCCAGTTATAAACAATCCTTTTAATTACTATTATAAATGTTTCTCTAAAAAATGTCAAAATCGAAGTCTAATTAACATTTGTCAAGGGGTTTAAAGATTCCTCTAGATCCTTGCGCAAAAGCCGGCAAAGCCATTTCCTGCTACATACATTTTTCGTCGTTCCTGCGTTAAGATATTATTACTGTAATTAATTTCGATATAATCTTGTACCTTCGAGTACCCACGAGAGAGATCGTTCTCTCACATTCTTGAATTCATGTCGAGATAAAAGCGGCTTATGCATACATATACATATGCGAAACCTCCTGTCTCCCATCCCGGGGAAAATACTGCATATAACTATGCGATATGCGTTAGATAATGCACAAGTACACGCAGGTCGATGCTTCGAGAGTGCATCGCTTTTGCCGGTTACTCTTACCGGTATCTTCGCAACGCTTACTTTTACTATCACTCTCCTGCCTTTCTCTGATCTCCGTTTTTTCTTCTCTCTCTCTCTCTTTATATGTATATATATCGCATCGAGATAAATAAAGTGGATTTACGACCGATATCTCTTTGAAATTTCTAACCGCCGCATACGCCAATCGGACGGCGATCGGCAGATGCACCTGGAGCGAATTCCGCTTCTATCAATGCGCCTGGTCGATTTTTACATCCTCATTCTGTTTCCGTCAGAGATACGCCGACTGCTTTTATTTACGATTTTATAGGATTTTTCCCATTAATTTCTAACCACAGGATACATGGTTACCAGCCAGCCGTGTAATCTCTAATCAGCTATTTTCTTCGTTATTATTTAATTTTCTAATGTAATATACAATGCATTCCATGTTTACAGGATTAATTCATTAACGTGATAGGTTCCTCAAGAAAATTTTAAGGTAAGTTTTTTCTCACACATTAGTTTCTAACAAAATATCGAAATATATAATCTTTTAACTAACATCAAGTACAAAAACTTTTCAAAATTAGATAAACAAGCTTTATTTTTGATTGGATTTGTTAATTTTAAAGGAATTAACTACTAAGAATAAAAAAATTATACTATAAATGAAAGTATAAATAAAAGAATTACTTATTTGGCAAAATCGAAATTAGAAATGTACGCGATATTTCTTTACATGCAATTGTAGGGAATAATAAACTTCTGTTTGGTGAAGACAAGAGGATTCGTCGTTCCGTTTCTTCTTATAATTTATCTTTATAATTCACTTTTACATTTATTTTTAATCTATTTAATTCACTTTCATTTCACAACTACGACGTCTATTATATATTTATTTTAAATTTAATGCTCTAGCTCGTTAATATCAAGAAAGCATATACTTCCCTTTGCTGACCGATTCCACCGCTGCGTGATTGCATTAGTTAGTTACTTACTCCCCTCTCTTTCTTTTTTTCTCTTTTTCCCTTGCTCTCTTTTTTGCTTCCTACCTTTATACTTGCACCTCCATAACTCGCCCGGATGATCTCTCCAGCAGCAATTTCTCCACGCTCGTAAAGGTTTCCCTCGCATCTGTAACGCGCGCACGTACACATTCACACACATACACACACACATATATGTATACACATTTTGTTACTGTATTACATTGATAAATCAGACGAAGGGAGTCGGATTCTTTCCGGTTTCGGATTTAAAAGTTCGATCCTCAAGCAAGAGTCGCAATTTTCCGCTCGTGAGTAAAGCAGCCCCCGTCCCTGCCAACGTGAAATGCATCATCTGCTGTTTAGATGGATCCTGGCAATTTCCTCGAATAACCCTCCTCTTCTTCTGTGATTTTATTATGTGCTTCGTGGTTGCGCTCTTTCGTCCTTCTCCTTTTCTTTCGAATAACACTCGCATTGGTATTCCCAGCAGGCGGTTGCACATGTAAGTTGCCGCTCTGATAGCTCTGCGGTCTGAACTTTCCACGCGGATTTCGTATTTTTTTCGACAAGAGAGTCACGCTTGCACAGCAGACACGAAAAAATCTCGCATTTCACCGAAGTTGCGGTAATCGCGTTTTTTGTGTTCTGGCTGCACCGATGCATAGCGGAAGTCGCAAGTTGAAATATAGGTAATCGTTCTTACTCTAAAAAATTATTTTTGTTCGTGTTTTTGTAGAGTATTAACAACGACTTTCTTACAATCTACTTTGATTACGATAAAATTTAGTTGCGCAATTATCATCGAAGATGATGTCTGTGCGACTTTGAAAAAATTTTATAAGGAGATCTAATAAATTAAACTTGCGCGCGCGCAATCTTTACTTTTATTCAACCGTGATAGAGTTTATCCAATAATCATTAGATTATTAGTACTTATATAGATAACTTGATAATTAAGATTAAAAATTGATACTGTTTAATTAAAAAATTTATTAAACAAAGACTTTGTTTAACAACTTTGTTGAAATAAAGACTTGATAAAAGAACGTAAAAAAGACGTTTTTTATTGTCTGTTTTCACGCTCGAAGGTTAATGTATAAACGAAACATTATGCCTGTACTGTATTTCATTTCATCAATGCTTATGATTTAAAAACTACCGACATATTTAAATATTAATGTTATGTTTTATTATATATCTCTGAGCTCTCATAAAATAAAGAATAAACTTATATTCAAATCAGTAAAATACTAGTCTGATTATTGAGCGAATCACGGATCCTTCGATATAATTCCTGAGTGAATTGAGAAGTCAACGAACGGAGTAGCGCAATGAATTAAATTGATCGAGCACATAATGGAGATAAATTGAAGGCGCATGGACGAAAGAGAGAGAAAGGTGGAGGGAGAAAGGGAGAATAAATCGCGGTGCGCCACATTTTGGTAAATTCATTAATATCATCGCACGAACCAAAAATACAAATTTATATTAAAAGCATCTCAATTCCGAAATCAATATTAAATTGCACTTTCCGGTAATTAATTGTAAACGACATTCGAATATCGTCATACGGCTAATGGAAAAAAGTAGCTTATTGAAATAATCGTGATTATATTTGTCAGTAATTATTCGATAAAAAATATATTTATGTGGTTTAAAATTTATTGAACTAATGTTAATTTTGATCCTTTTTTTAGTTTCGTGGAGATTTATCGTGTTAATATACGTGTAATTCCTTTATCTGTTCTACATTAATATTGAACTTTTTATTTGGTTTTATATTTTTATAATAACGTTCTATATGAATTTCAATCCCCTTAAGACTTCCAATAATTCTGTATAACTTCGCCACACTCATTCATTATTCATATACGTTTCATTATTAATACTAGAAGCACCAACATTTCTTATTCAAAGGACCGAGCAAATTAATTACTTTAAAAATAAGCGATAAAAGCTATAAAAAGCCAAATATTTTATCAAAATAAAAGAAATTATTGATGAGAAGTTGGAAAATTTCAAACTTTTTACACAAGAAATAGGATATTAATCTTAAGAATATAGAAACAATCAATAATAGCCGCTCGATATTTCTAGCGTTAGACATATTGATAATATTGTATCTATTTATTTTTACTTTCAAAATTTTCTACCTTTCCAGTTCCATTTAAGCGCCGGTGATCGTCAATTCCAAGAATCAGTTTCCACATTTCACACAGGTCAAAGTATCCTCCCAACGTTCCTACGCGTTCGCTTCAAGTCGGTCGCCCTGACAATCAATCCGTTGAGGCATAAAAGTGTGAATACCCGAAGCGGATGCAAGCGACAATGCGCGTTATAAGTGAGCGCAAGGACGTAGTAACGTTGCGACAGCCATAAGTGTATCGATTATTCAAACGGAGCTCGGCAGGCTCGGCTAGCTCCGGCCGGAGCGCCGCGCCGCAAAGCTGCGCTGGGAAAATCCATGAATCTCGATCCGCGCGCCGGATCTATTAATATTTATAGAGGCATCGAATTGATTTTACACTGACACGCGGAATTATTCCTACGACCGTCCTTGCCGCACGCGCGCACGCGGGGGTTGTATAAAACGCGCGGGTAACTGCACGAGCAAACTATAACGCTCGGCATGACAGGTCGTCTTGAATTTTTTACAATTTACAGCGAAAATAAAATCTCACTTCGACCATGATTCATGTATTTCGTTTTGCTTTACCTGTCTTCGATCGACCTTGCGTCTCCAATTAAGTTAATCATTTATGTTTTTTTTTTGACAGCGAGTTTTCGAATGACAGCGTCAATGCGTCTAAGATGCTTTTCTCCACTTTATCATATTTATATATTTATATATTATTCTTTTCTTAATCCAGGAAAAATTGAAATATAATTATATATAATTATGTATAAAATATGTCTATATATATAACATTTTTTCCTGGGAACGTATGAAATAGTCTTCCTCTCCGAATTTGTTTGAGTAATAATATTATATAAATATTAATATTAATACAATTGTAAGTAATTATAATTATAAATAATAAATAATATAATAAATAATAAATTGCACGTGATAAATATTAATTATAATAACGCAGTTTAATAAATTAAAATAATAAAGTTAAAATAAATTTAAGTACATTAACAAACATTTAAATTTAAACATCCTAGAAACATTCGATCAATATTGCGAATAAAGTTGGCATTTGTTTTAATTAGTCTGTTATCGATTGTTCGGTAATCGAATAATGATTTGTCGAGAAAAAATACACGTCCTAATACGTTCCGCACGCAGACAGATTTAAAGACTGAATGGAATTTTCTCGATCTAACATGATACAATTCGTTTGATTGACGCCCGTTTTGCTACACAAGTACAGTTTCGAAGTTCGCGCAAAAGTGAAAGCGCTCGCACCGCGTGCTCGCCGCGTCCTTGATAAAAAAAAATTTTAGATTAAAGATTTCTCTAGCCAGGGCATGTCACATCACTCAAGATTACGTTTAATGAGCCTCCATTAAATTAAGATAACTTGGGGACGCGTGTGGCCGCGCGCACCCAGCGTCTTGCACAATTTTGCAGTTTCTCTGCAAGAGCGGTGGCGCGCGTGCAAGCTAATCGAATCAAACGCTGGCTCGCGAACTGGCTTATTTATTACGGAATCGTTTCCCTATTTACTTTATCATCGGTATATACACCGGTAGATTCATCATTCATCGTAGATCCATCTCGTGTCGCGCGACAGAGATTGGATCCAGCTAAATTAAACACGGCGAATAGATACGAAGCGGATTACGTTCTAATTCCACGTGTACGTAAACAGATATCTTTGCAATTATATAACTTACTAGATCATGCAGGATGCCCCAGAAAACCCGTTCCACTTTGCCACTATGGAATCTTTGATTAGCCTAAGACGTCATTAAGGCATCACTTCTCGCGTTTTTTTAATGTAACATTTTGTTGAAATTCTTTAAAATTTAGTATGAAATGTCTCTTCCGAGACACAAAATATCTTTACGTGAAAAGTTTGTTCTTAAAAACTAGTTTTAAAGAAAATTTATAAAAAAAAATTTACCCATAAAGGTACAGTGAAAAAAAAGACTACTAAATTTTTATAAATACCTGTTTAAAGAGTAGAAAACATTTATTATACTTATAGCAATAAATAAAAAATAAATAAAATATTTATTTAAAACGAATTAATAGTTTTTACATCAAATAAATATATATCTATATGTAATAAACATTTAGTTAATACTATTCAAGTGTTTATTAAAATTTAGTAGGTAGATTTTTTCAATGTGGGCATTTTACATCAAAACTTAAAAATTATATAAATAAAAATAACATATCGATCACATATATCAATTACATATATATATAATTTATATATAAATTTATATTTCTACATCTATATATTTACATTGTATATAACATACAAATTCATATATTGTATTTCATATTTATCATTATTAACGAAGCCGACGAGCTTGTGGAATCCGCGCCGTAACGATGCGATCTCTAAATGTGCTTGAGACACGACATGTTTACGCGAACGTAAACACTGAACAGCTGATCTGAAGCAGTTCCGTTAGCGCGTAATCATTCGACGTGAAATTTAGTTTGAACCCGGATCGCGGCGGCGAGGTTACTACTGTGATCGTAAGTCGACTAGAACTAGACAGCAGAATATCAAGACAGAAATGAATAGATTGAAGCGAGGATAACGAGCGAGGGAAAAAGACGTAAGGAGAAAGACATATCGAAGGACGGAGACAGTGTAGTCAGATACCCAGTAAAGAAAGAAACTGACGACGACGATGGGAGAAAAAGAGAGAAGGAGAGAGAGAGAGAGAGAGAGAGAGAAGTTAATCCGCAAATGAGATCGTTGATAGAGTTACGACGCAAGCGGAATGGAATCGAAGCCAAGGGTGTGGAAGACAAGGCGGATACGATCTCATTGCTGTTATTATTGGATCATAGTACGTTAGAATTCGTCGGCGCAGGTCGACGGTATTACGGCCTGACCGACCTGGATGTTTTAATAATCCAGGAGAATATACGAGTCCAATTACTTCTCTTGTTGGAAGTCAGCTCGCACATGAGGAAGAAGAGATGCCAGTTTTTTTTAAATTAGCAGTATAATAGAAAAACCCAGATTTATATTAGACGATATGAGATCGATTGTTTTCATCACTAAAATAACATGCAGTACTTAAGAATAAAAATTGTTATTTGTACAAAATATAATTGCAAAATTGTAGAAATCATCGCGTGGTATATATACTGGGAGGTTTTATACGTTTATAAATAAGAATTTTTATTCATATATTTTTTGTTTAAAACATATAATGAAAAGATGATGTTACGAGTATTTCAGGTGAGGTTTGCATAATATAAATAATTACGTTCCCCATTCTCACTTTCTTGCATAACAAAAGTATAAGCCATTTATTGTAACGCGGGAAATGCGCTTTGCCGGACGCATAGCGGAGTCCAATCGGGAGATTACGAAACGAGAGAAGCAACGAGTTGTTAAATCAATCACAGGGTAATAATAGGTGTAATATTTCACAGCGCTCGATATGGAGCTTATAATTATTGTCCGACGCTGGAACGATCCCGGGGAAAAGTATCGCGCGGCGTGCAAGATGATAGTAAGAGAGAGAGAGAGAGAGAGAGAGAGAGAGAGAGAGAGAGAGAGAGAGAGAGAGAGAGA
>NW_017299992.1:2639160-2869933 GCF_001594075.2 Trachymyrmex cornetzi
AAAATCGTAGAACGAAGCGTGGAGCCAAAATCCGATGCGGCGAGCGAGCGCGTGCACTTTTCCTACCCGTAACGAACTTCTTCCGTCATTATCGGTTATTACCCATTATTTGGAAATATTAAAAAGTATTTCACGATATACGCGCGGCGACGCGTGTCGTAATATATTATAAGCGGGAATAACGAGGTGTATAATTCTGCGTGCACGTTCCGGCACGCTGTAATTATAAACGCACATACGTATTCGCACCTGGCCTCTTACCAACTTAATAAAAACGCTCGCACCGTTTGCGACAAGTATATACAATTATTCGACGATATTAATTATAGTATTTGCGGGCCGGTAATCATCGGTTACTTATGATTACGATAAACGCGCCATTTGAGAAAAAAATACACGCGCTTACTCCAGTTTTTCTTGTCGAGAAAAACTTCCCGCCCCGAACTCGATTCAGTCATCACATATGTATAAAGTTATGACATTTCAATCAATGATGTGTGAGGGATAAAAAATCGTTATTAAAAAAGGATCTCGCACTAATTATATATGGAAAATAGAGTCCTGGTGAAATATGTTTGAAATGATTTTCTCATTAACTTACAATGTGATGGACAAAAAATCACATGATTCGAACAACGAATAGTTCTTGAGCTATGATATATTAAATAAAAGTATAAAATTTGTGCTCACAAAGTACCTTTTATACATTACAGCACAAAAACCATTATTAAGCTTTACGTTTATAACATCTTTTGTTCACCACATTATAAACTACATTATATATGAATATTAACTCATTTCACCAAAACTCAATTTTCCATCATATAATTAGTGCGAGATTTTTTCTTATTACCAAGCGCACAATGGAGAACCGGCTTTATCAACTTGTCACGTTAGTTTGAGCAACTTTTTAAGTTACTTGAATATCCTCGAGAGATACGTGATATTTATCCCTCTTACTTGAATTTAAAAAATTATATGACTTTAATTCGATATGCTGATGAGATTGAGCTTTAATACTTAAACCTGCTCGATCGAACACGCTATTTATTGAGACCAGTTTCGCTGTCAAGAAATTTGTTTTAATCACTTTTCGAAGAAATCCATGCGTGAGATCATTGAATATTACTCCGTAAATAAGTGCGGTATAAAAATCTGTTCGCAGCTACAGTAACATAATTAAATGAACGCGCTGCCGGTTGCATCCAATCACTACTTGAAGATCCAGCTTCCTATCTCGCGCACACATCGCTTTCTCGTTTCTTCGTCTTCAAAGCATTCCTGAGCAGGGCAAGTTCATTAAAGCCGTAGCTTCAACGAGTGAGTTAACATTGTACGCATCGTAACAGAAGAGAATATGATCAATCTCTCGGAATTGCCTCTGTCTAACAGATGCATGAGAGAGGTCCACTTCGACATGAAGAAGTCAGCGAGTGGCGATGGTAATGGAAGCGCAGTTCCGCGTGACGTGAAGAACAGTTCGAGCTTCGCATCCGCGTGTCAGAAGAAAGCCCGCGAGGTCAGACACGGGAGAGACCGCGGAGATCCGGGATTCCTGGAAATCGCAGATCCCCGCCTCGGTCCCCGAGATCGGTTGTAACCTGGCAGCTTAAGCGATTGCGGCGCGACGCGCAGACTGGTTTAGCAAGGTTCGCCGGCAAAGGAAACGCGTCGCGAGTACTCGTTCGCGAATTGGGACCTTTCTTCCTTCGACCTTGAGTCCTAGCTGATTCCTCGTTTTTTAGGAATGGTAGATAAAATCTTAGAGAGTTAGGATAAAGGCGTGACAAGGTCGTTAACTACCGTTCACTCGACTATCATTGCCTTTCACGATATAAATTAAATATTTATAGAAGATAAATATATAATTGTGTGACAATGTTGTTTCGATATAAATATATTATTCAGAACATATTGAATTATATTTATATGTATAGAAAAAAGCGTGTGATATTATTCTTGTGACATGGAAAAGTACTTGATACTTGCTTTTCCTTAACTCTTTTGGAATAATATACGTAGATTTAATATTGGTAAAATTTTAACCGATCGTTTAAAATTACTCTGTATTTTGTCTGATAAAAATAATTATGTTAATAAGTATTTTAACACTATTTTAATCAATTTTAAAACTCGTAATTATCTGTCCCAACATTACTCAAATAAATTAAGCAATATCTTTCTTACATAATAGATTTTTAATAATTTACTTACTAATTACTGTTTTAACAAATACTGTAATAATTATTGTTTGTTTAATTAGTTTTATGTACTTATTTTGTGCGTAAAGGTTCGAAAATTTAAATCTCAATTAAAATAAAAATACAAGTAAAAAAAATTGTAAAATTTAGTATTTTTTAAATGACAAATTTAACAAAGTTAACACCTTTTCTTGTTTATTACTGTTGAATTCTAGGAATCGAATCAAAGACCACGTGTAAACAAGTAATCAGTTTCCAGCCAATTATTGAATAGGTTAAAGTTTAATAAAAAATATACTGCATTTTCTATTTAAGAAAAAAAAATATATTTTTTAAATATTTTAATGAAGAAATTGTATTTTCTCAGTAGTATCGTTTAGCCGATCATTCAGTTCTCGCCTGGCGGTTCTATTATTGCGACAAGCATTTCGGAAGCTGCAAAGTCCCCCGCCGGTCGAGAAAGTACTTAATCCTATTACGTTTGAAAAGCACGTGTTCCGTAAGATTATCAGCCACAGCAGTATCAAAATTGGACTTGGAACAGCCGAGACAAACCTGTTGCTAACCCGACGAAATCTTTCCGTGCGATCGATCGCAGAGGAGCGAACCTTGTCACATGCGAAATATTGCTGAAATATTTACTCGGTATAATTGCCGATAAATCACACGCCGCTTCTTTGTCGCGACTCGCACCGCGACACGGCGACGGCGGCCGATCGAAGATAAATTGATCGCGAGTTTATTGGCTCGAGGAGATTACAGATAATAAGCTGATGCATTTCATCGCTGATATCGGGATAATTTCTCAACGCAACACGGTGGGCGCCATTAACGCGCGATAATCACTATTTTTAGTGATGCCACACTTCTTTCCGTCGCGCTCGGTCAGTTACGACTGGAGTGCGTATCTTCAATCGAGGACGTCCAGTTGTGTCAATTGATAAACGTTTATCCTATCAAAATATCATCAACTAAACATTCTTTTCTTCTTTTCTTCCTTGATTAATTTTTACATGATTTAAATATATGGTATACGACACATGTTGTACATCCTAATGAATTGCATAACAACAATTCTATTAGTTATTCCATCAGCGCAAAAAATCTTACAAGTTGATTGATAGATCATAATCATTTAACGCGATTAACGATGGCTTAATGACTCAAGACTTGAAGTTTACATTATTAATTATAGTTTATAGCGAGTAATAGAAAATATAGGATAATAATCATAATATGCAATTAAATTGATTATGTTTTCAAATCTCATCTCCTATCTCTAATTATAATTATTGCCCTTTCTCTTCTGAAAGTGTTTAAATGAAAAAAAATATATATATGTCTATGTATACAACATATTTTTTATTACATATATATCTTATTCATATCATTTTACATATATATATATGTAATTTTATATATATATATATATATATATATAGATGTTTATGTAATTTAGTAGGTATTTAATAAATATAAATGATTACATATGATTATATTGTATATAAAAGTGTAATACTTAACATGAAATTTTTATAGATAATATAGATCTTTCTGATATTGTAATATTGATAAATAAAATTTTACGCAACTTGAGTTTTTCGAAAAATTTTTAATATAAGAATATTAACGTTTTCTCTCTCTCTCTCTCTCTCTCTCTCTCCCTTATTATCAAATTTTACTTGCATTTAATTGAAATAAATTATGCAAAAGAGATTAAGAGAGTTAACTCAGTTTTTTGTTTATAAAAAACGCCGCGAAATATATTTTACAATTAATTATGTTCGATCGATATTATGATATTAAAACGAGTAACGCGACGTAGCGTGTATAATTCGTCCAATTAATTGCGTTAATAAGCGAGCGCTGATTATTGATCAGCTCTCGATTCGTTGAATTCGATACCGCGAGTTGTCGCAAGATTGGCGACTATCATTAGCAAACCGATGGCCAATCACAGTGCACTAGCAGGACATTGCAATGTTGAAAACGTGAAAAGCACAAAAGTCGAAAAAATTAGCAATATTTATTCCGACTGTCTTACGACAACAACGACGACCGCTTGTGTGTTTCACGAGAATAGCACCAAAGTAAACGGATGACAACGTTGATGCACACAATTTTGCTACACGCTATTTCGAGTAAAAAAAAACAAAAGACAAAAGTAAAACTTCTTCCTGAAAAATTGCGAACGAAATTCTACACAATTGTATTGAAATATCGATTCTCGAGATGTGATGATTAAGATACGTAAATCTTTTGTGACAAACGCATTAAGAGTGTAATATTATGGAATAAATGAAATATTCCTCGTCAATAAATATTTCTTCCAAGTAAAAGTAACATAACATTATAATTACTCAACAATGTAACTATTATGTAGCATCATATATTACGTCATTACATTTATATCGTTGAGTACGAAATTATAATTGATGTTATATTACTTTTAATTTGTGTCGACAGGATAATTAAACATAATTATTACACGATAATCATTACACGATTATCCAATTGCTCGAATGAAGATATTGTTTTCGTCACGTCCCTCATCTCTTCGGACATTAAACGAGGCTTTAGTTTTCGAATACTCTCAACGTGAAAGCTACATCGTTTAAGATTGATGGCAAACGAAGAGTGTTAAGGTGACAACGTTGTTATTACATAATGATACTGAGCAACGAATCGGTGTTGATTTATGATTAAAAATTAACGGGTCATCGCCGGTGGGCGATCGTTCATGGACCCGCCTACCCTGCGATGAATCACAAGAAAATATCGAAATAATTGATTCGTGTCCTTACAGCAACCTCCTCCTTTCGCCCCTGTATTCAGAAAGACATATTTCAACAGCGTACATTGACGAATGGGAAGAGCGACTGAAGATTTGCATCGCAGATCAGCGTGTAATTAATAGCGCGACCGGAGAAATTCCGTCGCTACCGACGCGCGACACGATAAAAACAGTCAAAGGCTGAGAGCAGATTCTTTAGACTTTGCGATATCGGTGTGATATACCCGCATTCACAATGAAACTGTATTGTTCTTGCACAAGGAGATCAAAGCACCCAGAAGAGACAATTAAGAAATAATAAGCTGCGCCACGTCACATCCTTTATTGCTGATCAATTTTGTTACAAGAGAGAAGCTCCAACGAGAGAAAGCGAAAATTAAAATACTCTCTGTATACGCGATTTAGTTCCATGGACGAGAAAAGAGATTTCGCATAGTCACTCCACACGTGATATACTTATCCTTGTCAGTAGAATGTCATTAACGCCTTCGACATTCTTCACCTTCGATATTAAGAAAGAAAACAGGAAACCCGGACTAAAATTCGAAGAATCTGTGGCTAAAAACAGCCGATAGTTCAAGGATATTGATGGGAACTCTGCTTGTTACTTGTTGAATAAATTCATTTACAAGTATAATACCATCACGACATAATTCTGGTCTCGTATTATATAAGGTAAAAAAAACATTTGTGCCGTCAAGCGTTATAATTATTTTTGTCATTTTCAAGAAAATATTATTCGAACCACGTAATGGTCCCGATAAATGTGTGAGGTGGTATTTTTTAATGAATTACATTTCATTCCTTTTATGAATTGCATATTTATACAGCAAAATAATTCAATAATTCTCTATTCTGTTGCTTTACGAGAAAAACGGAGAAAATTTGTCACGTTTATAAAAAAAATTATATCTGAAAGTTATATTTATCCAACAATTAAATTTGCCCCCACCGTCCACTAGTAGTTTATCCTTGTGTACATATGTTGAGGTTCGGATAAAAAGAACGCGAGGACTTTAATTGGATTTTCGCTTTCGTTTCGGATTCATCGGGGTTTCACTCTTGTAACGGAATTGATCGACGATAAAAATGTTACACTGCACGGCTTATTATTCCTTGCCTTTTCTGGATACTTTTACATTGCCCTTGTACAAAATGTCGGCCTTAATTAAATGCATGCTTACTCGCCCGTTTGTATTTTCGAGCAATTATGTGCCAGTTAAGAAAATCCACTGGAGAAAAAAACATACCTTTTATGGGCCGTACCACTACACGGATATAGGGACTACGAAATTAATCTACTGCACGTGGTACTAATTACTATACTTAAAAAGCCGAGAAAATGGGCGGAACAGTCAGCTATTAAAGTACACGAACTTTTCACTTAATATTTATTTCGCTGCAGATATCGCGGAGAACAGAATAAAGGGGACTGTGATTACGTTTTGTTAGGTTTACCTTGGAAAGAGAGAGTCATTATTCCTTCCTGATTTGCACTGGCAACGTTTTGTTAATTACAGTATATCGACACTAACATCATTGTGTGACAATACATGACATTTATAGTAATGTCCTTTTTAATTATACATTAATTATTATTCGTACAATATGATCGCAAACAAATATACAATAACAAAAGAAGATTCTTATGCATATCAAAAGTTTTAAAATATCAAAGAATTGATATAATGGTAATAAATATACAAAAAGGAATAAGCAGAAATTATATAACTACGTGTATGTGTATATTATAATAAAATTAATGTATCTATATATATATATATATATATATCATATAAGCTAATATTAATTTATTATTATCGGTACAATATATTAGTTAATTATAATTAATTTCATTTATTTGTAACAATTGAATTAATTACATTTAATAATAATAAGAGTTATATTATTATAAATAAAATTAATAACATAATTAATAATAAAATTAATTAAAGCAAAACTTTTATATTCTTTTTTCAAACACAGCTCGCAATCATCTCGCATATTGCAACAAGTACGAAAAATAGTTCTTGTGAGAGAACTGCTTATTTTTCCGTGGCTAAAACTCGCAGCAGCTTTACTATCTAAAGGTTGTATCGCTATTGTGTATTGCAGGTGTTCCGTCTGATCTTGGTTTTTCAGATGCCGGCGTGAAGGATTGAATCAGATCGCATCTATCAAATAATGGATTTATCTGCTCTATTGCTTAAATTACCAGCAATTACAATGATGATGCAACAATGGAAAACGTTCTGATGAAGGTGAAAACGAAGATGCCCGTATACAAATCATTTCAACAATATTGCAGCAACATTGCAACGCTCCAGCAATATTGCAATAACAATACAAAGATTACAGCAATACTGTTGCAAATTTTTGTATGGGTGATGAAGATAAATGAACCCGAGCTATTCAAACCTAAGTATTCCTAGAAGACTCTAACCAATCAAGTCCTATTTTTGATTGATTTAATGAAAAATGGCGGAATTAGATGATGACTGAGTATATGGAAAAATTGAAAGATAGATATGTGAAATGTCTTATACTATTGTGTAAGTGCAGGTGTATACTCATATACGTACACCATTGTTAATCAAACTTGAAGATTGACCAGACTCTTTTATTACTTCTAGAAACTCTATTCAGACCGCAACAAGGTCACTCCCACGACTGCACTTTTATTCTATGGTGTACCATAGAATAAAAGTGCAGTTGTAAATAAAATACTGTTTACTGACCCGAGGCCATCATCGCTATATTCCAATTGTACAGTCGTCACAAATTTTGCGTGGAGGGAAGGGAGAAGAGAGATGGCGTTCAATAATAAACGCTCCCTTTTGTCCTTTTATCCTGAAAGTAATACGTTTCGACGCAAATATTTGCGCTTTTCGACGCCAGTACGATTTAGGTGAAAATTTCAACGACATTGATAAAACATGCAAACGAGAATTGCCGTTGCACGCCCAAGCCTTCCCATTGATTTTCATTACTACGAGCAAACACGAAGATCACTCCTCCAGCGATATTTGATTTTATGGCGTAATAAATATGTCGACTTTAACCTCTGACATCTGCTGCAGACTGACATCTCCCCTCAAACGGGAGAGAGAGAGAGAGAGAGAGAAATAAAATGCAAATGAGCGCGTTAACATAACATTGATTATACACATTAAAAATTTTATATTCTAATGATATTTCCCTGAGTGTTACGCGGCAAAACTCAATGCTGCGCAATAACTATTACTTAATCGCAACAAATTAATAATGTATTGACGTCAACCTTGCTATTTTCAATATTAACATGACATTGATACGTTCATTAAAAATTTTATATCCTAATAATATTTCTTTGCGTGTTACATCGCGATAACTTACTTGATTATTATGAAATTATGTATAATATATTGACACTAACACCTTCTTATCTTCAGCATCAATCTAATATCAACCTAACGTTACACGAGTTACATATTTTGTATTCTAATGATTTTTCCCTGCTTATTATGTAACAAAGATCAACACGTTGTGTGATGACTTATGACAAAATGATGCCTACACTGAAAAAAATGATGTATTAACAGCACTATTTTAAGTGAAAATAATTTTGGTAATTTAACATAATACCATTAATAAAACAAATTCTTATGCTCTTGTTTTTTAATAAAATTTTATTTGTTTCATTAATACTGTTAAATCAAAAAGGTTATTTTCAATTAAAATAATGCTATTGAAACAACATCATTTTTGTCAATGCAATTATTGACATCAACCTCTTCATCATTAACTTAATTATACTACGCATGTTGAAAAATTTATATCCTAATTATATTCCTTAAACGGCAAAGAGACGCTCTCTGTGCGATATTTAATTGCGACAAAATGATGCATAATATATTAACGTCAAACTCTTTTCAGTATTAACATTAATATATGCGCGTTGAAAATCTGATATTTCAATCATATTCTCGTGCGTGTTATACGGCAAAAGTCAAAACGTGATAATTACTACTTAATCACAACAAATTGATTTATAATATACAGGCGTCAATCTCACTATCTTTTTTTGTCATTATTAACGTAATATTAATACACGCGTTGAAAATTTTGTATCTTAACTATATTCCTCTGGATATTACGCGGCAAAGATTAATGTGATATAATCGCTATTTAATTGTGATAAATTTATATACAATATATTGATATCAACCTCACTATCTTCAGCATGCATCCTCAGCGAAACTAAAACATGAAATCGCATCGATAGGGGATTCTCAAGGCAGATCTTATCCGCCTTATTGTTATGATGGCAGATTATAAATTATTATAGGTACGCGCATTATATAAGCGCAGTTATAGGGAAGATCGAGCGGATTTTAATGATCCGTTCTATAAAGCATTACTCCGTCATATACTCGCGATTATCTGGCCACTGATCTCAAAAGGAGTCGGTGAAAACGTTGGGAGAGTCTTTGTTCATTGGCACAGCGGACTTCCTCGAGGAGTGTAACTTCGAAAGCGGAGGCAGATATACACCTGCACGCAGACGTTTCGTGTTCGTGACACCGTCGATCGAGAGTTTGTGCTTACTTAAAGCATAATTTGCAACAAAAAGAAATGAAAGGTCGCTTGTAATCCATTTCATAAAAGGAAAATGAAGATTTGATAAATGGAGATCTATTAATCGTCCGATTTAACATATTATACGCTCGCTTCTTTTCACGTCACGGAGAAAATAGAAGCAAGCGAAACGATATAGGCTTAATTGCAAAACATTGAAAAGGAAAAATATCTACGCGGAGATTGTGGAAATTTAAAGGGATAAAATAGAAATGTATACATTCTTGTTGATAATGTAATTACGTATAACGCTATTTCTTATCGTAATCAAATACATTTCATTAATGTGTTCTATGTTGTGTTTGGGAGAGAGGGATAATATTAAAATGAAATAAATATCAATGTATAATAAGTTATACGATACACAAAGAAAAAACAAATTAAGTAATAAAAGAATGCTGGCCTTTTTTCATAAATACACTGAGAAAATATAATTAATTAAAAATATAGTATAAGATATATATGAAAACAATCGTCTTTACGTATAAAAATTTAGAAGGTAATTCGCTATTACGGATGTTTCGTAACATTATAATGTTACAAACGACAGAATTGCATGCATAGGTAAAACTTATGGTAATTAAAAACTATCTAATAAGAATCTGGATATGAGAAAGCTATCTTTTATTGGTCTGTTATGTTTTAATTAATAATTTTTGAGAGAGATAGAAAGAAAGAATTAAAAATAGATAAAAAAAGATAGAATGGAATGAGAAAAAAAGAAATAGTAAATATATGTCCTTCTATATATCTTGCAGATTTTTGTTAAATTAAGCTATTACCCTCATACAAAACTGTGGCTTTTGTTCAAACTCTTATTGGAGGGTCTTTTATGGTAATCCAGCCGTATGTTACGTGATGATACTGCACGTGCACATGTAGTGATCAATAACTGATAAAAATATTCCTGATGTAGCGTTTCTTATGATAAGAGAGTATATACCCAAACAGAACAACAAGTCATTATGATATCAAAATGATTATTAAAAGTCATTTTTCAACTCATTTCCGATTCATTTTAATGTCATTTTGACTTTTTATTATTGTGACTTGTTGTTCTGCTTAGGTACGTAATAATGAAAATATGTACGGCTTTATTCGTGTGTTCACGCGTGTAAATATGCACATACTTTGTCTCATTATAATACAACGTCGTTGAAAATTATTGTCGTTGTTGTTTGAAATTCCACCAGCATCTCAGACTCTCACAAGATTCTATATAAATTATATAAACAACAATTTAAATTATGTGTTGGTCAATCAATAAAAATGTATTATAATGAGACAAAGAGAAAGAAGAATCTTTTCGTGACGGACATTTATGTTATTACAAATATTTTGTAGATGACAATTTTGTAAGTAGCGGTTAATATGTTTGATTTGCGATACTGAGGAGGACCAGATATATGGTCGAAACGTTTATCAAGATATATGTACATTAATATATTTATTGCACTGTCACCCTGCGTTGGCTTTTATGCTCCTTCATATTGTTCAAATACTAAACCATATTTTCAGTTTTAACATAAAACTGTGTTTCAAATCCAAATAATAATTAGGAAATAGTAATAAAAAGTATAAAAGCAAAATGTAAATATAAATTTCACAAAAATTATTATTAGATATAAGATTCCGTTCGAAAATGTTAATAGTTACTTATATTCTATATATAATAAATAACTTTTATAAAATGCATATGATAGCAGAAATATATATAATGTATTTATATGCAAATGTATCCAAATGTATTTTTTAATTTCCATTTATAGTATATATAGCTAGGAGACACTCTACTCTCTCTGTTTTATATCATTGCAATCAAGCAAAATGTTATCGCGTGATGCTGCGGGTGTGTTCGTAATAAATTTCGTAGATATACGAGACGCAGGTCCTGTTTGCACGCGAGGGAAGGGAGAAAATGCTGCTCCTCCTTGTTGTTGTCGTCGTCGTCGTCGAATAGAACGAGACGATATAACCTGTTGCTGTCGAGAGTACCGACGTAGGGAAGGAAGGAAAAAGATCGTAGTTTATATCCATCCATCTCGTAAAACCTAATGGTTTAGTGCGATGCAGATACGAAGTACGAGAAAATGGGAGAAAACATCGACATAATGTCACACCCATATAAGAGGATGATCGTATGCGGTTGGGTCTTTCCTTCTTTTTCCCTAGGACCTTCTCTCGTTATACATCTGCGAATCCACAAACGACATACTCCGCTGACTCCGCGATATTATTTTCGTCCTTTGATGAAAGACTTGCCAAATATCGAGGTCTTTGGACGGAAGAGTGTTCGCAAGATCTGTTTTTCATTCTTTTGGCTGTTTCAATAGAGAACAAGTTATATAAATCAAGATTTACACATGCTCGAATATGTCATATATACATATATATATATGTAACATATTGTATATCATTTATTATTTTACAATTTATTGTAGCAAAATATCACTAATTATTCTACAATTTATTAGACCCTCAATTATGTATATAATTATAGTGGCTTTTAATTGGGGTGTAAAACATACTCCAGATATCATTTATGCAAAAAACTACCCAATAACAAAGATAGTCAAAATGATGATAAATAACGCCAGCTTGCTATACTTGACTACTTTGGGATTAACAACGTGACTTCTGTCGATAAGCGAGATTTCATCCACGAGATCAGCGTTGAGAGTTTCCGTTGGTCGAACTCTCTCTCGTAAAATTCTCGGCGCAGCAGTACTGATTTCCACTCGTTGCGTGATACACTAATATTTCACAATGCTTTTAATTCCCATTCTAAGATCATATGCCTTGCTTTAACGCGTCGGGAGGCTTTGAGGGCTATAACTCCGTCATGGTCGTTAGTCATGTTATGACACCTTATGAATCTTATTAACGTCTTGACCTGTAGTCATAACCATGCAATTATACGAATGGTTGAAGACAATAATAGACGTATAATTATAATAGCAAACGTAAGAAAAGATATTTCCATTAATGAAATCGAATTCTCAAGCGGGAAGAAAGGAAAGGATAGAAAATGGGAAAAGCTAGTTGGTTGTGTAAAATAAATTCTTTCTTTGTATCGCTTTCTTCCTCAACACTCTAAAACAGATTTTCTCTCTTATTTATTTCTTATCATCCCGAAGACGGGCTCTCCGTGGACGCGGGAAGATTTGAACGTGATCGTGCAGAGATATATCTGCGCAGTTTCCGCGACGCCCGTCTGACGAAGAATACACTCCCGCGTGGAAAGTAGAAGAACTGGGTAGAGAACTTTTCCTCCGTTGGTTCGTGAGCCGCTAATAATAGTAGATCAAGAGAGCGCACAATGACGATTCGTGAAAGGCCCCTCCGCGTTTGCCTTAAATGCTATGTATTAAGCGCAAGCCGATCACAAAGAATGTAGAGAAACGCGCGCTCGTATATACGCTCGTATATACGCTCGTATATACGCTCGTATCTCTCGACAGCTGACGGGCGGATGACGAATGCGCCTCTCCGAGAATCGCCTCGTTAACGATTTCGCGTACGGCCGGCCGTTCTTCTTTTAGACATATAGGTCGTCGCAACGGCGAGGACAACGCGCAACCGTGTGCCAAGAATTTAGAGAATCGCAGTGGACCGCGGGAGGAAGGGAGTAGGACATATTTACACGTAAACAATGCACGATTCGCGCAACAGCGTACGTTTTATATTCTTACAAAGTACTCTACAACGATCTAGGATATTTATATTATCGCTTAATTGTATGCAGTCCGGTATCTCTTTTAGAACGAAGAAGTTATACGGACCCAAGTGGAACAACAAGTCATTATAATATCAAAATGATCATTAAAAGTCATTTTTCAATCATTTTCGATTCATTTTAATGTCATTTTGACGTTATCGTGACTTGTTGTTCTGCTTGGGGAGCGAATCAAATTCGATGTATCGATCTGTTCGCTCATTTATGGAGTTATCAGCTGCTTTTAACTTGTAAGTTTCAGACAACTCGTCACCAACTTTGCTCCATGGTTTCAAGTCTCCAAGACTTCAAAGGACCTTTGGAGTCGCCTATGAAAGTCGTGTCCAACAGACAGATTAGATGATTCCGCGCTACTCATGTACCGATGTCCACATTTGTACCTTTATGTTTAGCGCGAAATGGGATATGAACGCACACATATGCTCTATTCAAGACATAAATCATCTTATGCTATTTTTCAAGTAGTTATGATAACGAGGGACAAAAGGGTACCTCGTGGGTTGACGCATTATCATCGTGAATACCTGTCAAGCGCAAAGGAACCGGTGGCGTTAACGAAGGGGACGTAAGCAGAGGAAAGACACGAGATAGGGAATTATGGAAATGAGTCCCTCACAAGAGGAATAAAGTAGAGGAAAGAAAAAAGCTCGGCCTTAACCGTAACTCGTAAAGCTGGGTGGAACGTAATTCATCAGAGTATCCACCAGAAGGGAGAGCTCTTTTATAATGGAGGTGGCTCATCTTCAGGTTATCAAATGGACTCTTGATCTTGACTCCTAGTTACGAGGGAACGATAGAGACGAGGAGATTGTGCAAGAATGCACCGTCACCACCTGTACTTGTTTCGTCATTTCGCGATGGCTTTGAACAGACATGACGGTGGTGTTTGAGTTGATCGGCTCACATTACTTTCGCCAATCAAACTCGAATCGCTAATGAACCGCGAATATGCGGTTCCAGGATTATTTAGGATTCTTTAAGATAAACAGAACAGCTTCGAGAATAGACGAAGATATTCATCTGCGGTTACGAAGATGGCATCACAATATCCCCAGGCATTGTGAGATAATTATAGTATGTTAAGATATTGATAATAAAAAGATATCAATAATACCAATTAAGAATTTAATAAAATGATCTGAGAATGCATGTATATGTGTGTTTTACGACAATAAACGAAATCCTTTTTTGCCATTCATCCTGATATATATATTTAGGTTCATTTTTATCAATATACATAGATTAACTTAAATCTTGATTTAATTTACTCTTTATTTTTTCTAATTTTTAAAAGAAGAGTAAGATAAAAATAAGTCAAATCAAAATTACTTATATTGATAGAAATAAATGTATAAATATAATAGGTTCTTACGACCAATTTTAGATAATACTAACAACAGTGTATTTAAATTTCCGCGCCCAATTATTTTGCCATTAGTACAGTAGACCAATCCGTATTTTGAAAAATTATATAACAATTCGCTGTTAGACAATTAACTATACGCTCGCAGTTAGATAATTAACTATATTTTTAGTTTAATTGAAAATGGATACTCTGAAAAGGTGCATATTTGTTATATTGCATGCTATTTTCATCACGGTAAAACCACTAAAGCACCAGAATAATTTGTGAGCTTTATGGAATTGGATAGCAATTAATATTGTATCAAAATTGATTTAAAAGATTTAAAAGTGACGATTTCGATGTGAATGATAAATTGCGCTATGAAGCAATTCTTTTGCCGCGGTATCAGTACGCTGCTTAAAAGATGGCAAAAAATTATTGATTCGAAAGGCAAATATTTTAATCGAAATGTTTGTATTGTCTTTTTTTTTATATTAATGGATATATTTTTGAAAAACACCGGGAAAAGTCAGAAAAAAGTGCACGATAAATGATAATACGGGAAAATCATGGAACTAGGAATTCGTATAGGGTAAAAAACTTAATTCTGGCAGTATCCGAAATCTGATTTTAAATGCTTTTCGGAATATATAAATTATATTATAAGTAATTGTATTTAATTTTACTTATAAGTAGACATTTTCAAAATTTAAATAGAATTAAATACAATTACTTATAATATAATTTATGTATTCAAAACAGCATTTAAAATCAGATTGCCAGTATTTGGGACACTGTAAGTAATTGCATAAACAATTGAAAACAGTTTAAACAGTAAAGTGAGACGGCATATAATGCGTGGTGAACCAAATCGCGTACAATTCGCAAAGCAAATGATATAGTAATGAAAGGGGAAACCAATAATGATCAATATATAGTGATCCAAGTACTGATCACTACTGATGAGTACATACTAAACAAATTGCCTAGATTATGGAAACGATTTTGGACTAATAACAGAATAAAATGAAAAAGTCGCAATAAACAATGTTAATAAATAAAATCAATAAGCGAATATCTCAATAAAAGTTACGCATAATTCGAAGTTATGCAAAGTTAGAAGTTTGCACTTCTCAGATTTCCGAATATACTCTTGGCAAAGATATTTATAGGTGCTAAGTACCCAAATAAAAAAAATAAAAAAACAAAAAGAATAAGAAAAGATACAATTAAAAAAAAATTATTTTTTTCTTTCTGAAAATCTGTACAACTTTAACTAAAGCGAAGAACTAAATTAAAGTAAAGATTGAGCAACATATTGTATAATTTATATTATTTATACAGGGTATTTCAAAATTTGCGACTCATAATACTATAGTAAGAAAGTTCTCGAAAAATTAAGTATAAGAAAGTTATTTATAAATTTTTATTTTAAGCAGCAATGTTTGAGTTAAGTTTAAGTGTGGCCAATTGCAGATTACGTTTAGATGATCATTTGTCCATGAGTCGTAAATATTAATAAGCGCCGGTAAGTGCTCACTTCAGCGCGTTCACTAATACTCACAGCCGTCATAGGTGACCATTGGTGCTTTTTCATTGTGCAGCCAGAAGCGACCACAGCTGAGGTTATCTTCGTCTTCTGATCCCTAAAGACGAAGATGGTCTTGGCTGTGATCGCTTCTGGCTGGATAATGAAAAGGCGCCCCATCTAAATATAATCTGAAATTGGCCATATTTAAGTCCTTATATCTAAAAAATTATTGCTTAATATACAAATTTACAAATAACTTCTTTACTTAATTTTTTTCTTGCTATTTTAAGTCGCGAATTTTGGGACACCCTGTACAGCGTCCATAAATAAAATTAATGCATTGAAAAAAGAATATGCAATCTATTTTCTATTTTGTTACAGTTTATGATGTTGACAAACATTATTTGACATGACCACTATCATAAAGGTTAAATACGTTGGTATGAAATCATTATCTTCTTAAATAGGTCATAATATAATGTTATAATATTATAATTTCAGAATATTTATCAAATGACGATGACGCTGGACATCTAGAAGTCACAGCTGTAGACAGAGAAGTACTGGTGAATATAAATTGTCCAATTAGAATGATACTCAATTACATAAGAAAAGTCGCACGTGTGAATGGTATATGTAAATAAAAATAAAATAAAAATCTTTAAACAATATGAAATAATTAAATACGCTTTAACAATAACTTTGTCGATATATCATACGATTTCAATTTTGATAAATTATAAAGTTTTAATTATTTTTAATTATTAAAGTGAACATAAAAATAAATATTTCGTAGAAAACAATTTTTTCCAGGCGAGTTCGATTTGTGCGATGAAATAAATTGTCATCCGAAGAGTACATCTTTTTATGAACCTTGTACACGTGGAACAGATATTCTTCAACCAGATTTAACATATTTTATCATTACTTTCGAACGTAAATAATAATATTATATAACTCTATTTATTATTGAAATTATAAAAGATATTTTTCAGGAGATGAAAATGGACAAATGATAAACCTTACCCCGCTTTTAACCGGAAAAGCGGCCAAGAGATTTTGCGATATTTTCTCGAAAATCCAAAGACCATCACAAAAAGCTTCCGTTAAATCTGTACTCAAAAAGTATAATAATGCATAATAAATCTAATGAATAAAGAATGTTACTTTACAATCACAATTGTACTAAAATGCATGTGTTTAGATAGTGTTAATTTTTGAAAAAATAGATGTGTGGATGTCATGTATCAAATATGTTTGTAAAGAGTAAGTTATAGTGGTGTAAGTTACTTAATTATGTATGATTTCAAGAAACAAAAGGTTTTTTCGACATATTTACTTCAGTAGACTAATTCAAGTCAAGACTTCAAGTCGAAATTTAAACAAAGTGACTTAAAACGGGTAAATAATGGTATAGCACTATCATTTTCAGCCTTCCATACATACACAATCAATTTGTCATACACCAATGAAAATATATTATGAAAATTGAGAAATTTATTACACACATATTTAGAGAGCTATACTAAAAATATATTACGTACATCATTATATATACAATTATACACATATGCGCCAGAAGTTCTTATAATAAATTTTCATCTAGTTCTCGAATGCTCTTATCTTGCTTCGTGATATTATGAAACTTCCCATGCCTTCCAATTCCACGATCGACAAATTTTTTGGCGCCTGGAACACCTTCCTCCAATATCAAATGCGAAGAATTGTCTTTCTCAAACTGCAATGACTCTTCTATTTGCTTTGGTGAAAACGTAGCAAAATATGCTGAAGCGCGATCTGCTAGCAAACTTTTCTGCGGGAATTTTACAAGAGAATTTGCCAAGGTCATCGCTCTACCTAAAGCTAGAAAAAATATACTTAAAGATAGACACATACATATCATCAATGATTTTATATAATCAAATGGCTTGAAATAATTTCTATAAGTACAATAAAATTATGTTTATCTGCAATCCACTTATATGATCGAGTTCATGCTCAGTTTCAAATATCCGAACTCACAGTTGAGCTCCTAGTATCCAAATTACGGCGCTATTCAAATAACAAAAGCTTCATTTGTTCGACTTCAGTTTTCTGAACATCAGCTCCTATTATTGGAACTAATAGAGCAAACAGTTAAGCCGGTATTCATAATCCATTCTTATTTCAATCTTATATAATGTCTTAAAATGTTAATATGGTTTTGTAGTTTTTAGTTTGTGATGTTTTAAGATTTTTTAATATAAAAACCAACTATGGATACCAGCCTTAGTGAACCTCTATTACCCAAACTGTTATCAAAACTGTCTTGTCCTTCGATATTCAGATAAATGGAGTTCTACTGTATTAAGTAAAAATACTGTTATCTCAATAATTATAATTTATTCTGTGAACCAAGAATTGGATTCTATACAACATAACACGCTTTTCTTATAAAAATTAAAATAAATCCAAAAGAAGCATACCTGCACCACAACTTGTATAACTATGTGCAATTCCCCAATTGAATATTTCCTGTGCAGTAGCTAGTCTTCCTGTTAATATCAGATCCATAGCTCTGGAATACCCAATCATGGCAGGCAAACGGACAGTGCCTCCACATGAAATTGGAATACCAAAACGTCGATTTAAGAAGCCTACCATTGCTGTCTCCTCTACGACTCTCAAGTCGCACATTAAAGCAAGCTCGAATCCTATTCCAACAGCATATCCATTCAAAGCTACTATCAATGGTTTCTTGGATAATTCAGTTCTATTTGCCTATAAAGACCAAAGAGACTTTTAATATCCTTAACAAATTCATAGCTTCATATATAATGCAAATATACCAGTGGTCCAAAATGTGGTATGCTTTCCTCGTTTTCACCATCATAATCTGCAATCTCTTTGAGATCGTAACCAGCGCAGAAATTGCCTCCTACTCCATATAATACTCCTACTAATGATTCTTCATTATTTTCAAATTCATCTAGCGTTTCTGATAACAAATGTGCAGTTGCTACATCGAGGCAATTCCTCTTTTCAGGACGGTTAATACCGATTGTAGTGATTTTATTCATCTGTTTCACTAATATTGTTTTCTCTGAAATAAAATACGTGTTACCAAACCTATGATTGCTTGCAACATTCTTCATAAAATTTCAAATACATACCTTTATCTTTGTCAACATTCACATTCGCAGCCGGTTGAGAGGTTAGGGTGCGTCGTATGTTATTTCTTAATATACGACTAAATGAAAAGGACAATTTCTTTAGAGAATGCATTTTTCGTGCTTTAATATCTCCCGTGACAATTTATCTTTCACTGCTTTTATTAAAATGTCAGATTTTACCAAATTCAAAATACGTCATGTAATAACCTCTCCGATAAATAATAAAAATATACAAAAATACATTATACAAAACAAGACATCATCAGCTTCTTTACTTCGTCTTCTTTTAATTTTTTACGACAAGAAACAAACAAATTTGTGTTTAAAAATAAGTTCCACAAAACTACACGTTGTAATTCAACAAATCAACCACAGTCAAAAGCACAAGCATAGACCACCGTGGGTCACCGTGGGTTTCTTTTTTGACTGACCGGTGGCACCGGTGCAGGGTGCTTGTTCGGAAACAGTTGCCAACCTCAAGATGTATTGGTTTGCAAAGTTGTTACGACTGAAAATTAATTTTATAAGCTTAATTACATTTACAATTAAAAACTTTCTCGGAACTAAAATAAAAAATTATATTTTGTGTAATAGATTTGTGTAATAGATGTTTTTTTATAATAGAAGGATACTGATAATAGATATACAAAATTAATGATTATGGAATAGCAAATTAGCAAGCCGTGCACAATCTGCGATTGAAAATATCCGAAGTTTCATCTGTATCGAATATCGATACATATAAACTCAGCATCGATATTTCAAAATATCGACGTCTAACTAAAATATCGATATCTCAATTAAAAAATATCAATAATATTACGAAAGATCCATATATACTGTATCGCCATCCCTAATTTGATATCATTATAAGATATTTATTTCATTTATATATCATATGTATCTACATATTTTTTGTAGATAATATCTACAATAAATTTGGCAATTATTATTCTGATACAGTTTTATAAAACGCATGATGTATTATTTTATTCTTGTTATTCACCGAACGTTGAACAAGAATAGAAGATACATATCATGCGCATTATGGAACTAAAGGACCATATTCTCGTCAGAGCTCTAAGTATTGAACCATTTAGAATTTGCCCATGTAAGAATACATCCATCTATTTATTCTCCTCATGTATAGTTCCTTTCGGGATGCACTTCAATCCCATCATGCTTCAATCCAATCCTTCATGATCGATAGTTTTTGACAGTAGCAATCGACGAAATTCAATGAAATCAAGAAAATAAAACGACCAACAGTAATTTAGGCCAACGATCGCTTAGAAGAGATGAGGAAGAGCCAAATTGGAGCCAGGAGATGTGGGATCAGCTACCTGAGCTGATATTGACGCAGATATTCGACTATCTTGATCGCACTGATCGCGCCAGCGTCAGTCAAGTCTGTCGATCATGGAATCGCACGTTGTCTTCACCTGTGCTATGGCGATCCGTCACAGTTCTCATCGATCGCGATTTACGCGGCGATTTCCCCCTAGCAGGAGAACTGGCCGTAAGAGAATTTTCCATCATTCGATGAAATTCTTTTCGGCGACTTTAATTAAATCTAGAATTTTGAAATTCGAGTCCGAAATGAAATCAAGATCGTGAATTTGAAGAAGAAAGTATAATTTGAGAAAAAGCCGATCTATTTTGAAAAATAGGCAAAAAAAGAGATGAAAATAAAGATTGCAATAGTAAGAATTAGAAGCTCACTATCGTATTATAAATTTTTTCAAATTTAAATTCTCTCGAAATTTTCTTGAAAAATCTTCATCGATCTCTGATTCAATCGCTTTAATCATTTTAAGGCAATCTTGAAAATTTGCTATATTATATTATGTCATTACATGTTACGTTCAGTATAGCTAATATTGATAATATAAATTAAACGATATAATATTGACAGGCAAAATATGGACAGCATATGCGCAACCTAGAGCTCGCTTTTTCACGACCATACATCTCACCGAGACAAGTTAGGATCAGACGCAACATTCAAGCCGAGGCGGGTGCTGATTTTCTCGCAATCATCCGTGCCAAAGACATACAACTGCGACAATTGACATTAACGAACTGGGTGTTTGGCTACAAATGGGGCAATAGGGGAATACTGCTCTCTGCCCTGGCTAATTTTCTGCGGTAATCAAATTGTTTTTGTATTGACCTTAATTGATAAAATGCAAGAGCTTATCCTAAAATCCCTTTTCTGTTTTGTACAGCACTCAACGCAGCCTGGAAATCCTGAGCTTGTTAAACGCCGATTTTGGTGTGACTGACGTCTTGCGATTGCTTGGAACAGTTGCCAAAGGATCTGGTGAACATCTAGTCTCCCTGGACCTCCGCGGTGCTTTCAGAGAGTGGCAAGCTCCTCATGACAATCCAAAGCACGTAAAAATATTAGAAAATATTATATATATATATGAACATATAAATGAGAATTAAATTAATTGTGTTAAATTAAAAGAGCATGTTCATAACTTGAGAGAGGATTTATTCGTAACAATTTTATATAAATCGTGATTGACACAATGTGTTTGAATTATTTTTTAGATATTTACGCTTACTAGGTCGTTTTCACGCGCTAACTCTATTGAAATTGGACTATCCGGCTTTATCGAATTATGCTCTTGATGCTCTTGCAAGCGGAGCATCGAAAACACTGAAATACCTGTATATATCCGTGAGAGATTCGGATTCTAGGCAACACATGGTAGCGGACGCTGCTTGGCGCAACTTGGTGTTGGCTTGCCCTGACTTGACAGTGTCCTATACTATAGGTATAACATTGTTGCTATATATATTCTACAATTTATTTGTATTTGATTAATATTGATTGATTATTATTTGATTTAGATGCATAAATTGGAAATTATATAAATTCACAAAAAATATTAGGCACGAAAATTCACCTTGTCCAAATATGTTTTCCACTCATTTGTGTTTAAAAATAGATTTAATTTTCATTCATATATATATTATTTACGGACTTACTCAGAATTATTGCATTATTCAGCTTTTCAAGTCTGATTTCCAGTGAACATCTCACATTACGAGGATATGTACTACTTGCTACTGCCTAGTGTCCCTTTAGCTAAGTTTTATATGTTCAGCGGACATGTATGGGATCAGAGCAGATCCCGTAACTTCAGAAACACAATTGGTCTGATAATTACTCAATACACGAATACCTTAGGTATTTTACAGCTGTACTTGCTAATCAATTTGAAGAGATTTAATTAATGATATAAAGTAAAATATTTATTAGTACTGCCGCACTTGTTATATAAACTCTATAAATTATAAATTGAATTTTTTTCCATGAATAAAAATATTCTATACCTGTCATTATACACCTGTTATCAGAATAGGATGAGGAAAAAATATCTTCTCTTGCAGTTGAAGTTATGCTGCAGCTTAGGAACAATCGTGAATCACTCGACGATTTGTTAGTGTCCATGCTGATACGTTGCAAGCGTTTGATGAGATTGCAATATGATGGAATTATAAGGAGCCTCGAGACTTTACGCGAAATATGTCAACTTCAAGCCGAACGTAAAACCCGTAAGTAGGAATATTTTTTACGACGTCAATAAACATGATTATATGAATATGATCGCAGATTTCAGGACGATACATGTAAAACCTCGGAATGTCAATATACAAAATCGGGCTATACTGAACGATATTAATTATCGATACGATCGCAAAATGCACGAACAAGGAGTCGATTTTCGGATTGAAGATATCACTTCGATCTTATTCTTCTATTGATAATTTATCTCGCCGTTAATAACTTTGGGCGATTTAGAAAAAAATTCTGTATCTATTTTAATGTTTTTTTTTTGCAAATTCATAATATCAAATATGTTTTCTTCTTTGTTAAATAACGTGATGTGGATAAAATAATAAAATTTTCAGAAATGAAATAATATATAACTGTATTGTAACAGAGCAACAAGCAGTGTAATATATAAAATTGTAAAAATATTAAAACTGATTAACAACTTATTTTAATTTAAGTCTTAAATGATTAATATATATGTATATATGTTTTGACATAATAGCACATATACGAGTAAGTTATTACAAAACGTTATTATAAAGATTATTATTTATTTAATATATATATATAAAAATAGCAGTTATATAAAATAGCAGTAACTATTTGTATAGAAAATAATAAATCAAAATAGCATTATTAATGAAAATCTGATTGCACTTTATACAACAAATGCTAATGTTCATGTATAATAAATAACATATATATCACAATCAAGAATATTTTTTATAAAAAACATGTAAAAATGTATCTAAAAAATACTTTTAAGTTGTATTGGAAAATGCATCTCTCATTAATATTCAAATACTTTTTTTAAGTATTTTTATCTTTTCTTCGTCAAAAATCTAGTAAACTAATTTAAAAAACATTTCTATTTACATGTTTTAAATTTGTCTATTTTTTACTTTATGTAGTAGTATACGCATTATTATATCACTTATTAATAATAGATATATTACATTATACATATAAAAAAAGGATATTATCTTTTTTTATTAGTGGACGGTTTCTTCGTTACTAAAATTACAAAATATGTATAATATATCTATCATCCTGAGATAATGAAAGTTTAATTTTTAATCTCTTTACTTATAATATTTTCGGAGCTTTAATAGTGTAAAATATTTACCATCTAGTAGATCTTCTTTATCGAGATAAATAACGCAAAGAATTATTTAAAGAGGTCTCTATTTAAAGAGTTTGAATGGGTGGTTTTAGAATCGTTTTTAAGAATTTTTTTTTAAATAAAAACACTTAGAATATTGATGCGCGCGCGCGTGTATGGTATGTGAGAAGAGGGAAGAAGAGAGATTACACACACACACACGCGCGCGCGCGCGCGCGCGCACACACACACACACACACACACCAATTGCTCTAAAATTTTCTATCTGCAATAACATCAATCGTTAAAATATCGATAAATTGTTCGAATTTTGTGAATTTGCTTTGAAGAGAAATGTTCTTGAGATTATAAAGATTAAAAAAAATGGTAAGAAAAAAGAAAATCGATTTTTTCCGATACTCTAAACTCAGAAATCGATTATTCCGAATATTCTCAAACATGTAAGCTCCTTCGCATTGATTCGATAAATCGTATGAAGATAAGTCAGTCTCAACGACAAGACTTCATATGAGTATTAAGGACAGTTCGTGTGATGAAACCCTTATTGCACTGAGGACAAATGTACGGTCGTTCGCCCGTGTGATATCGCTTGTGAACAACCAGAGTAGATCTCTGCGTGAAGGCCTTGCCGCATTGGTCACACGAATACTTCCGTTCTCCAGTGTGTGTGACATTGTGGGTTCTCAACATGGTGTCACAGGCAAAACATTTGCCGCACACTTCACAGGTATACGGTTTTTCACCGGTGTGCGATCTATTGTGAATTTCGAGGCCCTTCGCGGTCTTCAGCTCCTTGCCGCACAGTGCGCAAAGGTACTTGCGCCTCTCGCAGTTCGATGGGACACCATGAGTCCTGACCTTGTGTTGCTTCAGTATCGACCTATACTTATAAATCTTGCCGCAAACGTCGCATTTGTGCTCGGACTCGTTCTCGTTAGATTCTTCAAACTTCTCGTCCGATGCAGGATCATAATGATAGAGACGATTGTGTTCCTTCAAGCTGTACAACATGCTCTTATAAAATACATCAATGTTATCTGGATATTGTAAAGTTAATTGATTTTAAAAAATGTAATAGTATTTTTAATCTCAAAAAGAAAACAAAGTTTTATATTTTATTTTCTAAAGTCGAGGATAGGCTTTCGATAATAAGTAAATCAAACAAACAAGGATGATAATTGTTTTAACATGAGACAATCGAGAAACGCTGAGTCAGAATTAAATTTCCTCCGAATATAAAGAACTTAGAAAAATTTAAACACATGGATTTTGTTTGAAAAATGCTATAAATAAATTCAACAATAACAGCAGATTCAATGATTAAGATATACCTATACATGTCGTTGAAAATGCTATCGCAAGCGTTGCAACGCTGCATTAAATCGTGCGTCGCCGTGTGCGCGATTAGAGCGTCCTTGTCGACAAAATCCTCGCTGCAAATTTCGCACGTGAATTCTGGGGCTCGGTGACGTCGCCGTTTGTGTTTTTCCACATCTGTCACACTGACACCCATAAAACTACACTGGGTGCACGGCACAGTCTTCGGCGTGTGCGATTTTTTCACATGAGCATTAAGCATGAACTGCTGGGGATAATTCTTCCCACAGGTAACACATTTGAAAGGACGATGGATACCATGCGCTATTCTGAGGTGCGCAACCAGTCTGGTAACGAAGTGAAATTTTGCCTGGCACAATTCGCAGATCTTCTCACCACCTTCAAATCTGCAACCAAAACAGCAAGCGTTTGAATGATTATTAAGATAGAGCTTATTGTTATAGATCAACAATTTACTTACAATTTACTTACTAAAATAAATTACATCAGATACATATAATTATTTTTTCCAACATAAATTGCTGTCACACACAAATAGAATAATTTGAATTAATAAATAATAAGAAGTTATAGAGGCTTTATTTCTTATTAGTTGAATTACTAAATTAATAAATAAATATCTACAAAGATATCTCATTAAAATATCAGAATTTCCGATTAAAAATCTACAAAAATTTTAGAGATAAAAATTGAAAATATATCCTTTTACATCATATTAAATTTAATTTTTAAATTAAATTTAGTTTTAACACTTACAGTGGGTTGCCAAAATATTAGGGACAGTGCGATTTTTCTATTAATTTTGATTTTGCAAGTGCCTCTTAATGAAATTCCGTGAAGTATTTTTGTTTTTAATGCCCATTCTGGTGATTTGTAAGTTCTATGTAAAGCTGGCAATACTGACATTCAGCTTTCAAAATATTGATTGTCATTATTTGTCAGTTTGCAAGCGAGTGAATACATGTTATTGTCTTTACATTTGAAGCGTGAAAAAGAAATTTATAGCTCAATCTTGTTGCTAAAACTTATTTTTAAGGTAAGTTGTTTCATATTTTATCATTTATTAATAAAATTAAAAATAAAAAGATTTTTTCCTCTCTATTAGCTCCTATCTTTATTTTAAGTATGGGCAAAGGTGCAGATATTTCTCCAAGGAAAACCGCTGAAATTAAGATTCTTCTGCTGCATACAGATTATTCACAGAGAAAAATAGCGATGATTGCAGGCGTTTCAAAGTCAGTGGTAAACAGATTAAAAATAAAATTGGACCAAAATCTGCCTTTGGAAGTTAACCGAACAGGCAAGAGTGAACGAAAACGCATCGCTCCACGTACTAATCGCAAAATTAGGAATATTTGCCTTCAGAACAGAAAGTTAAGTGTTGCACGACTCACAACGCTCATAAACAATGATGGAATTGCTGTCTCGAAGAGAACTGTGCAAAAGAGATTGGCTCAGGAAAACAACATTAAAATAAGTTTCCAGCCATATTTTCACTAAAAAGCACTTGCAAACATAAAAATAACAGAAAAATTGCACTGTTCTTAATATTTTGGCAACCCACTGTATTAGGTATATTTTTTAAATAGCACTGAAGAAAATAGTTAATTTTAAATCTTTTATTAAAAATCTAAATCTATTATAATTTCTTACATTTTCTAATGGAACTATACATTGAATTTCTCAAAATAAATTTTAAAATAAAAATTTGAACTTCTGCGATATTTGTAAATTCATTATCCTCTGTAAACTTGAAATGCACGCAAGAGATATATATTAACATATACATTATATGCAACTCACTTTTGTCCAAGATCAAGCAAGTCCCCATTCTTCATCTTCAAATCGTGATTATTCGTCCACTGGCTGCAATGATCGATACACATTTACGTAAAGCATTGTAGAAAGGTAACTGTAATTCTACTAACATTCATTCGTTACCTATAAAATCGATGCTTTTGTAAAATGCGTTTCCGCAGCTGAAAAGAACTCACATAGATCGCATCGTAGAAAGCCACAAGTGACGAATGAGATTCAAATTTTAGAAACAAAATATCATTTCTCGTTCCAAAATTATTTATGTTACATTTATTACAAAATATTACAATCGTAGTCAACAAATCAGTTCTAACTAGAGAGATCGGAATGTATCGGATTCGTCGTAAGTTTTCCATTTCATAGCTTAGGTTGCGTGATCTTCTCATGCATTTTGTGATGTCTCTTGAGCAAAGTATTGGACACAAATCCCTTACCACAATCCGGACACTGGTAAGGCCTCTGACCCGAGTGATACCGCAGATGAAAAACTAAGGATGTCCTCTGCGTGAAACCGCGGCCGCATTGCGAACATACATGCGGTTTATCGCCTGTGTGCGTCCGTTTGTGAATATTCAGATTCTCCTTACTGGCGAATCTCTTATCGCACATGTCGCATTCAAAAATTTTCTCGCCTGTGTGGCTGCGTTTGTGCACTATCAGTCGTCTCATCGATGACAATTCCGCACCACACAGGTCGCACAGGTGCTTCGCCGGCGCGTTCGTGAAGCCGTGCTGATTTTTCATGTGCCTGTCCATTAGCCTCTTATACACAAATCTCTCCAGGCAAAACTTACACGCGTGCCTCGTCCTCGCGTTTCTCGCAGTCGCGGCGGTTTGTTTGCCAGTGTGATGCATCCCTAGATGTACTAATAGATTCTTCTTGTATTTGTAATGCTTACAACAGTGTTCACAGCGATACGGATTCTTGTTGGTATGCGTATTCTGGTGCTCTATATACTCGGTTCTGTAATAAAAGCCCTTGCCGCACGTCTCGCACTTAAAACTATAGTCCTTCGCGTGTCGGCGACGATGGCACTCCAGATTGGACTTCTGGTTAGTGCTGTACTCGCAGAGATCGCAATTGAACACCCTCAGCCCCGTGTGAATTAGTTTGTGGCGAGCTATATTCATCGGGCTGCGAAATGTCTTGCTGCATTCATCACAGCTAAATGCCCGGTCGATGTTGTGCAGATTCTTCAGATGCTCCACGAGCTTCCGCGTATGACGGAAGCGAGCCCCGCATTTGACGCATTGGTGAACGTCGCGCGATCTGCCCCGTCTTTGTCTGAAAGGAGAGGAGAATAATGAAATACACGTTTCACAATGGAATTTTATAAAAGAACAAAAATTAATTAAAACAATTTTCCACTGAAAAATTAAGTAGCTACATTTTTATAATAGATTTGTAATAAAAATTTTGAACAATTTACTTTTACTTCTTCAATTTGTGTAAGCGTTACCTACCCTTTTCATCACTCTCTTTGTCTTCAACAAATAGATATGATAACATAAAAAACCTTAACAATATATTAACAATACTGACGTAATAATTCTGAAAAGTTTAGCAGTTTTTTTGTAAAATTAAAACAGAAACTATAAATAAGAATAAATTATTTATGTTTTGTTATTAAATTGGCATGATATTTTTACGTTACAAGATTAAGTTATTTAAGACTACAAAATTACAAAATTTTGTAAATAAATTTAAAATATTTTATTTAAAATATTTTTTCAGGCAAATTTCAAAAACTAATTTTTAAAAAGAAATGACTTTTAAATGATTTTTAAAAAGAAATCATTCTCTATAAATATGTATATGTTAGTTACAACTATATATATTACAATATAATAAATACGCATCAGCCTTGTAAAATAAATATTGTAAAAACGGAAACATTGCATCTATTTTGTTATTTTTAAATAATGGTCTTTTCATAAATTTCAAAACATAATGTTAAGATTATTGGATGATATCTTCTTTTTATTTTATTTGTTTAAAAGAAGTAAATACATAATTATTTATATATATTACATTATACATCGTAACCTTGTAAATAGAAAAATTTTATAATTTTGAAATTTTGAGAAAATGTCGCGTATATAAAAAATTTATATAACAAATAATTGAAATGACACATATCCTAATATAAAAACCATTAATTCTGGGCATTCCAGGTTTAATCCCGACTCTCTCGCGCACGCTTGATTTTATAAAAGCTTCTAAGAAAGTTTCAAGTTTTGTGAATGAAGTAGTATGAAATGAATTTTAATTCGAGAATATAAATTGATACGTACATAACAATTATAATTATATATAATGTACAAAATTCTCCTCTATCTAAAATCTCTTTTTTTTTAAATACACGTCAGTTAGTTTGATCTACAACAGTTTGAATACATCTAACTAAAAATTATATTGTTTAGAATTAACTTAATCGCGACATACAGAAACAGACGTTGTGTAGACAGTAAAAATTAGAATTCAGAAAATAAAATAAAATTTGCTTTTTAATTTAAAATTTTGAAATTTATGATATTAATATTATTTAATTATTATTTTAGAAATTTTATATTAATTACAAAATATATATCGAAGCTTTTAAAAATTAGTGGTTCCCTTAAAATAATCTTTGATACTCAGAGAAATAAATTATGAAATTCATGAATTCATCACGTGCATTTTGGGATTAATGTAAACAAATTTAATTAATCTATGCCAACGTTGCTCCAAAGCAATTTTTCAAATAAATATTTAGCTATCTACTTTATCTTGTTGCGTAGAAGAGACTAATTCCTGCGTAAATTCCATGATTATTTTCTTAATGGATACTACAGGCAAGGGTGGTAACGGTCCAGGATGCCGTTTCCTGTGACAAATAAGTCCAGGTTTCTGTGCAAAGGTATGTCCGCATATGTCGCAGATATACGGCTTTTTGCCGGTGTGAATTAATATGTGTTGTTCTTGTGCGGTCTTTCGGGGGAAGGTTTTGCCGCAGACTGGACAAGAGAACGGTCGGATACCCTGATGAATCCTCAAATGAAGGTCCAAGTCCCTCTTCTGACCGAAGGTTTTGCCGCAAGTTGGACAGATGACCTTTTCCTTTCTTTCATGCCAGATCAAGTGTTGGTCGAGATACTCTTGAGTGGTAAGACCACGCTTGCATATTTTGCATTCGTAAGCCGGTTTGTAATGTCGATACTTCATGTGCGCCTTTATAGCGGGAACGTTCTTGCAGGCGTGTCCGCAGATACTGCAGATGATGGGCGGTTCACCGCTATGAACTTGATTCATGTGTTGTTTCAGATCGTTTTTTATTTTGAACTGCTTATTGCAAACCGTACAAGAATGCTGAAAACCGCTAGTGTGTTTCCGTATAAAGTGATCCTTTAAGGTGCATTTGTTGTTGCTCTTGTAGTCACAGATGCTGCATGGATATAGGAGAGGTCCGTGAACGTTCATGATATGGCGCTTCAATTCTCGCTTCAGGCCAAAGCTCTGGCAGCAAGTTTGGCATTGATATTTGTGCAAGCTCATGTGTTTTATCATGGTAGCTTTCTGGCTAAAACATTGGCCGCACGTGGCGCACTCGAAGGAAAGTTTAGGTTTCTTTTTGTCGATTTTATTCTGACTGATTTTGCTCTGTTTTCTCTTATTTTCTTTTATTTTTCTTTCTCTCCTAGCGATGTATCGTTTGATTTTATTTGGTAATAAGTCGTACTCGGATAAGCATTCTATGGTTTCGGACAAGTGTTCCACATTATTGGCGTCCATGACCAGAGGATCCACAGGTGAACCACTAAAACATAAATTACGAACAAATTAAATTTGATTATACACGATGCAAGACTTATCTCTGGATATTGAGCTTACTTACTTGAGATATTAAGAGTGTTGAATGATTTCCAGTATTTTTTTTTACACGAAAATATTTTTAATCTACAAAGAGAATGTAAAAAATATGAAAATACCATAAAATCAAATTCCAAATAGATCATAATTTACGTAATGTAAATTATTTTTAAATATGATTCAACATTAATAAAAAATATAATTAGTGATTTAAAAAATGAAGTTTACTTAATAAAAATTTTATGATAAATTTTTTAATAATAAAATAATAAAATAATAAAAAATATTCTATACAAAATCTTATCTCTGACTGTCAAAAATACTTTCAAATAAAAGAAAGTAATATACCTTAGATGATTGAATATGATTTATATAATGACCAGTTAATTACGTGTTGTACTTGAATATAATATTGATATCATGCATACATACACACACATGTGTAAGATATATGTATGATATTATGTATACATAATAAATATATATATGTACATAATAAATAAAAAATTATGTATTCTTCAATTTCTTTCGTGCTATACTCGTTATTACACATAGGAAATTAATAATATACAAAATTTATAAAAATCGTAATTTTTATTGCAAGCTACATACAAAATACAATAGAAAATTGCAAAAAGATATTCATATTTCAAAACTTGACATAAAAAAATGTGCATATGTATTGCACACACAGGCGCGCGCACATATATTACACACGCACACACGCACATATTCATACGTAGATGAGTCAATAAATAACCTTAATTTTTACCATCTTGATTGTTACAAGCAAAATTAAGGTTGCGTACTGCCTAACCTATTTTATATATATTATGTATATATATATATATGTATATATAATTATATATTTGTTCAAAAAGTATGTCTTTATTACGTCACAGTCAAAATAACTCAGTAGATGTATACACTTATTGTAGTCCATTGTAATCAATGTATACATTTACTAAAGTTAACACTTTGACTGTGACATATACATATCAAAACTAATACAAAAAGCAATTTTTATAAGAATGTAAAATCTATACAAATATCACATTTATATCTACAAAGTATATAAAAGTTATATGTAGCTCTTCTATATAAATAAAAAATATTGTTTAAATAATAACTTTTTCAAATTCTTATTTTATCATCGCGATCTTTTTTATGCCAAATTTTTAATTACTACCGATGTAATCACGAAGTATTTAACATCCGCAGTTCATTTCATCAGTTGTACTAGAAATACTACAAACATATACATCTTATTCAATCTTTATGACCGCGTTTTTCATCGCGTATTCCTTCGTGAATTCGGTGACAATGTTCTTGATAGAGACTACAGGTAGCGGAGGTAGTGGGCCAGGATGCCTCTTTCTGTGGCAGATAAGGCCGGGCTTTTGGGCGAACGTTTGACCACAAATATCGCAAATGTAGGGTCTTTTTCCGGTATGGATCAACACGTGTTGTTCTTGAGCAGTTTGCCGCCGGAAAGTCTTTCCGCAGACAGGGCAGGGAAACGGCTTCACTCCAGTGTGTACTCTCATGTGCGAGTCCAGATCGCGTCCCCGGAATCTCTTGCCGCAAGTCGGACAGAGTACCTTCTCCCTAGTTTCGTGCCACATGAGATGCTGCTCTAAGTTCTCCTGCGTGGTCATACCTCGTCGACATATTCGACAGACAAACTCCGGCTTGTAGTGTCTATACTTCATGTGGGCCTTGAGGGCGTGGAGATTTTTACTGAAATGACCGCAGACGTCGCACACAATCGGCGGAGCTTCGCTGTGGTTTTGCTTCACATGGTGATTCAGAGCCTTTTTTATTTTGAACTGTTTGCCGCACGTATCGCACGCGTAGTCGTAATTGCTCGTATGTAGCCGGATGTAGTGATTCTTCAAGGTTCCCTTGTTGTTGCTCTTATACTTGCACACGCTGCACTCGTACATCTGCTGCCGATGATTTTTCTCAACATGGGAGGCCAGATAACGCCGCAGGCTGAAAGTTTTCGGGCAGTCGGCGCATTTGTGTCTGTGCTGTTTCAGGTGCTCGACGAGGTTACTCTTCTTCAAAAATTTACGGCGACAGTGATCGCATTCTACACACGTAGTCTTCTTTCTAATTGGTCGATTCTTTTCAGTTACGATTTGCTGATTAAGCTCTTCTCTCATTAGATTCGTATTTATCTCTGACAGTCGTTCTTCACGTTCTATTAACGACTTTTCTCTTTCCGTCCGTTCGCATTCAATTCTGACGAATGATTTTTGGATATTGAATTCAACGTTCAACGGATCCATTCTAAAACATAAAAAAGCAAAAGTTCGCGTTACTGTTAGCTATAAATCAAAGGAAGGATTGCTTATACACCTGTTGAGTAAAATCATCAAGTGGAGGAAGTAACTGGGAACAATTTATAATAATCATTGGAAGCGATTTAATAAACATTCGGATGTTTTATTGTCGTTCTTCAAGTTACCTTCCTAAATGTGATTAGAAGTCTTCGGAGATTTGCAAAAATTAAATATCAGCTTTTCATAATGCAACACAAAACTCTCGGATCACCTAAAAAAAGAGTACTTATCAGTACCATAATTAATTATTTGGCATAATTAATTAATGGCAAATAGTAACTTACCTGATAACAAATAAGTAAATTCTACAGATCAATATATAATGATCGGGAAATAGAATAACCAGAAACAATTTGGGAAAAACGATTTGAATTAATTGTTCATATATTTCAAATAAATTCGCTGTACATGTACGAACTAATACATCAAACTGCATTTCTTACAAAATATAACATCACATAACATCATTAACAGAAATTCGTAATATACTCGAGCAAAAATAAAGACATCTTATCCTATAATTGCAATTACTGAAGACATTTATAGTAAGATCACGTACTTATATTTGAAAATTTATTTTCAAAAAAGTTCTATATCTTAAAAAAAAGTAACGTTTAAATAAATGATTTAGTTAGTACTTTCTAGATTTAACCGTCAGACTTCGAATTAAGTATTTGGTAAATTTTTCGTTTTACTAATGTAATTCTTAACAAATTCACTCACGATACCTATCACTGGTATAACCGGCAGTTTTCCGAGCGGTCCAGGGTGCATTTTTCTATGCCACAATAGGGCAGCTCTTCGCGAGTATCTCAGTCCGCATATGTCGCACGCATAAACGTTACTCATGTGCGTCAAAATATGTTGCACTTGATTCGCCCGTTTGTCGAAAGCCTTCTGGCAGACCGGACAGATGTAAGGATTGACGTCGCCATGGATGATCACGTGTTTATTTAAATTATTTTTGGTGAGAAAAGTTTCTCCGCATGTTGTACAAATGTAACTATCCATATTTCGCGTGCCTTCATGCCGGCGTAGGTGCTTCTCCAGGGAATCCATGGTGTGAAGACGTCGCTTGCAAATCTCACACTGATAACCGGTCTTCAGGTGAATGAGCTTGGTGTGTGCCTTCAACGCGGTAAAGCTGTTGTAGATACGTCTACAGATGGTACATCCCACCGAGAGTTTCGTGTGCTGGCTATACATGTGCCTCTCTATTGCGTACTTCGACTGGAATTCCTTATTACAGGTAGTGCACGTGTTGCAGAAAGGGTCTACCAATAAGTGGTTTACGACAAGATGCTTCTTCATGTCCGCCTTGTTCCAAAAAACAGAGTAGCATAGTTTACAGGTATATTTAGGCTCGCCGTGATGCACGACCATGTGATGCTCTAGCTTCTCCGACGTGACGAAAAGCTCGTTACATATTCTACATGAATTCTTGTGAAGATGCATGTGCTTTTTTAAATTTTCCTTCGTACGACACGGGAACGAGCAAATGTCGCAGGAATAACGTAAGCGTTTCACTACACTCCTGTTTTCTTTACTGCTATCCGTGTTGATTATATCGGCGATATTCGAAGATGTATCGATAAAGAATGCGTGAGAATCCCGAATGCCTTCACTCTTGATTTCGTCCATTTCTAGCAAATCAAACCTACGACATAAAAAAATTCTTTGTCAAGAAATATACAAAAATATGAGAAATATGCCTCACTCGCTTATACTATTTTCCTTTAAAGATTTAAATTTCACTTTGACAAAAAATTTCGATCATAGTCAACTTTAACGGAAAGTATGAGTTCTCTTAACATTCTGTGAAAAGTTTCAAAGTTTCAAAAATAAAGATTATAAAAAATTTTGCAGTGTCCTTTCAACAATTATTAAATTTATTATTTTAACTAACATTTCAGTATTTTATTATAAATCTTACAATAATACAAAATATTAACAAATCGCATCTTTCTTTAATATAGATATTACGATTGAAGATATTTGGAGAACTATACAGAAGGTTTAGTGAAATAACAAAAATTCATAAGATAACATTGTTACTATTTTATTATCATTTATTATTTTAACAATTTTAGTACTGTCAATCTTTAGAGAATATGTAAATGTAATGTCAATGACAAAAATACAACGTACATACTTTCTTCAATCAAAATAAGACATCAATTAGCAGTTTTCAGTTTTTCAATCTAAAAACTTATACAAATATTTTTATTAAAAGAAATAACAATATATCAACATGAATATAGAGAAATTTTCGACCAACATTGTAAAACGCAAAAATAAAGCTTTAAATCTATATTTAAATTTTGTTCTACGATATTTTGTTTCTAAATTACAAAAAATACTTTTATATTATATACAGTCCGATGTTTCATCAAACTGCAGCACTTCAAAATAAGACAAAAATATTGCAAAAAATATCGATTTTAAATTTTATGTAATTTAGGAAAAAAATGTCGTAGAAAAAAAATTCAAACACAGATTTAAAGCCCTATTTTTGCACTTTAAAATGCATAGTCAAAAGCTTCTCTACGATTTTTTTTTTATCGAGTATTTAACTTTTCGTAAAGTGTGACAAAAATATTAGTGTCAAATTATTTATAAGCGCTATTGTATATACATATACAAGTTATATTAATATTATTAATATTATTAAACCGACAATGCGCTTGCATCAGGAATCATCGTTGTTCTAAAATGTTTTATTTAGCAAAATATTTTTTAACAAAATATTTTAGTACAATATAAACTTTTCCTTCTTCTTGCAAAAATTTTCTCTCTACTACGTAAATAAATCCTTTTAAAACTAAGATCCTTTTAATACTCGTATTCATAGTCAAGTTTTATATTTAAGGCTTCCTTAAATATATCTTCAGATGCTTTACGAATTATTTTATTGGCTACTAAACACTTAAAAATAAACTAAGGAAGCCTTAAATATAAGGCTTGACTATTAACACGGACATTTGTCTTAGTTTTAAAAAGATTTATTTACGTAGTCTGACACACACACACACACACACACACACACACACACACACAAATTGCACGTCTCGAATTGGTTTTTCTTCTTTAAGGCATTAATTCCTTTTTTCCATTTTCGTCTTCAGCAGGTTTTCGATAAGATAATTTATTGATATTGTAGACAATCAAGATAAAGGATCAGGATGGTTCTTCCTATGTATGATCAAACTTCTACTTGAAGCTTTGACTGTGGACATCGCAGATCTGATGTTGATGTACATCAGTAGATGCTGCTTTTACTTGTTCTGGATCTGCTGCCTTGCAGCCATACGTCATCACACCATTGTCGTGATTCCTCACGTGCGTCCTTAGGAAGTTTTTGTTGTTCAAGGTCTTACCGCAGATAGTAGACGATAACCTTTCGGCTATTTTGTACAACTTGCTGTGCAAGCAATTTTTTTGTCATGAATTTCCTCTTACACGCATGCCAAAAAAACCTATTATAGATATGACCCATGTGCTGTCTTTTAAATAGATACTGGTACTTGCCATATAGGTCGCATATTGTTTGGCGATTGTATGTATTGCACATGCCTGTGGAATCCTTCTTTGTCCTGCAGACATTATACACATACATAACTCTAATACTCTCATAGCATCCACTTGTGTGTGTAAGCAATATCGCACGGAAATGATATTATGCATTTCTTCGATATATTGTATTATCAATTCAAAAGAATTGATAATAACAAATTGATAATCACAACTCAAGAGATGAAATTCAACTTCTTTGTAATGTTCGCGGAAATGAAGATAACTCCTATGACTTAAGAATAATAAAATGAATGCCATTGTAGATCCGAATTCTCTTGCTCAACTTCTTTTTTCTGACTATATTTCTTGAATGTATTTTCACTATAAACTTTCACTTTATGCTTAGATATAATAGAGAAAACGAATGTGGTTTTCTTGACATGCTTTTTGTATATACGAACTTACTTTTAATTTAGATTTTTTTCTCAGGAAATCGGAACTGCGACAGACTGTTCTTCGTTGAAGAACCCGTACCGATTATATTCCTTCGTTTTAAAGAATCCGTACCGATTATAATCCTAAAAGTTTTAGAAAAAGATTATTATTATTATCATTAAACTCTCAACATATCTGATTAATGCAAAGTATACTTACGCAAATTGCAATTTTATGAAATGCTTCGTAAAATCTGAATCGTTTTCGAAAGTGGCATAGATATCCAAATTAATAAGCAAATTGTTAGCAAATTGTCGCTAGATTAACATCAAATTTGCAAACAGAATTGATAACAAATTCGGTGTGATTTGTATTAACAAAATTTGTATTTTATTATTTGGTATCTTTTTGTTGACAAAATTTGTAGCAAATATTAAAAAATTTGTTTTCGACAAACTTGGCTGACTGGGTAAAAGTTTAGTCAAACATAGGCTATTACAACAGGATCGCAACATAAATACTATTAATATTCTTTAACTAAATATATATGCTGTCTAACTAAATTTATTATTATCTAAGTATAATTTACAATCAAAAATTATCAAAAATATTTCTTTAAAACAGAAATCTATGCTTCTGTGCACACGACTTACTAACTAGTCTAACTTTGTTCAACACACTGGAAAAAATCTGTTTGCATTAATTGGAATTCTGTTTGAAAATGGACAACAGAATTTTCTGGTTGAATCTACTGTAACTCTATTGAAGGTAACCAAAATTCTGATTGATATGATCAGAATTTTCTGATTTCTGGTCTATTTCCAACCAGAAATTTGTCTCAGTGCAGTTATGTTAAAAGAAATAATTCTGCTATAAGTCTTTCACATATGAAATCAATTAATGTGAAATTATTCAAATTAATATTAACGTATCCTCTAAAGAACATGTATCGTGCAAAAATCGATAATAATTATTTAATTTTATGTAATATAAAACGATATTTAATATATAGGGTGATTTATTTTAATCCACCCAGTAAAATATACCAAAATTTTTAAGTTTAAGACAAAACTGTTTTAGACAAAAGTTGCTCAGTTACTAGGGGGAAAGAAAATGGTAACCTTAGTTAACCTTAAGAAGATGTCTTTAAGGTCAGGTGAAGATTACTTAAAATTTTTTCAATAGAATTGTATATTTTTTTTACATTTCATACATTATATGATTTCTCTAATTATTCTGCATATAAAAGTATTAAAGTAGAAATATCGAAAGATCGATGGTTTTCGAGTTACATTATATTTTATTCTAGCATATATTAACACGAAATATTAAATAGCTTGGAAGCTTCATTTTTAATAATTGTACCTTAATTCTTTTATGCATAGAATAATGAGATAAATCAATTGATGTAAAAAAAACATAGTTACTTAATAAATAAAATTATGTAATTCCCAAGTAGCATAGCAGCGCTTGCAAAGCACTAAAAAAGCTCATATAATCGCTTTTTTAGCACTTTGTTAATGCTTTTACATCAATTGATTCATTTCATTATTTTGTACATAAAAGTATTACGATTATCAAAAAATGAATAGTTTACAAGATGTTTAATATTTTATGTTAATATGTGCCAAAATAAAATATAAAATAGCTCGAAAACTATCGACACATCTACCTTAATACTTTTCAATATATATCGACCTTAATACTTTTATATGTAGAGTAACTAAAGAAATCATATTATGTAAAAAAAAACTACATAATTCCAGTTAAAAAGTTTTAAATAACTTTCAATTGACTCTAGAGATATCTCAAGGTCACTCAAGATCACTATCTTCTTTCCCTTTAGCAACCTTTTATTTTAAACTTAAGAATTTTCTGAGATAAATTACGAGATATTCTACTGGATAGATTAAAATGATCCTATATAAATACTGTGTTACATTTAAACAGTTAATTCTTATATAAAAATGAAAATATTATTTCTCTACATATAATAACACTGATTCTACGTAATAGAAAACTTTACTATACAATAGGTACAAAAATTTTGTTATACAGCAATTATATATATATAAATACACACACACACACACACGCGCGCGCGCGCGCACGCGCACACACACACACACACACACACACACACACACACACACACACACACACACGTGTGTGTATATATATGTTATCAAATATATTTAATTTTAGCACGATATACTTTTCATTCAAAAAAATTATCATTTTACGAATTCTAAGAGACGTTCTCTAACATAAAAAATAAGAAAAAAAATTAATAATCTGGATGCATGATAGTGTCTCGGTATATTTTATGAAATTTACTTTTAATTCTAACTGAGGGTTCGAAAAGGAAATTTTAAAACTAGATTAAATAAAAAGATCTTTCAAATAAAATAATATTTTATTTAAAAGATAGCAATACACACACAATGTCAAATTTGTATAACTTCATTTAATATTATATAATTTTGTTATATTGTTTTTAATTTATCTTCAAAAATATATTTCCTGATCGAACTGTCAGACTAAATTGAACCCTTTAAAAGAATAAAATATTTATCTTAATGTGGTAAAATATAAAAAAGACATTTCTTATTCATAAAACATTTTCTGAAAATCATTATTAATTTGTAAAATCAATAATTACTAATTTTTCTGTTTAAATTATTTTAATTTTTAAATCTAATCTTTAATAACAGAATGAATATATAATTAAGTATCTGTTTATTATCTTATATTCTCTCCAATTGCAAATTTTTTTAATTATCATGCACAGATTGTGAATCCAAATTTATATCAATGAATGAAATAATATAATATATGAAATATTCGTATGAAATATATTTATACCATAAAAGAGAAGAAAAGAAATAAGATTTTTAGTGTACCGATTACATGTTCTTTTTACATTTCTATTTAAATTTATCTTCTGTAAAATAATGTTACATTGAAGAGAAAACTTACATAACTTTAATTTATCACTTGTACTTACATTACTTTATAATTAATTTGTATTATTGTAGCTATTATTGTACATTGGATTCTTTTTCTACTTACGAAATCAACATTTGCAGCGATAAATATATTGTATCATTAGTCTTATTTTCCTTTAACCAATAAAACAGCATTAAGAATAGCTGAAAAAAAATTATGGCATTCAAAAATGTTAAGCATAGATTGGCCAACTTTGCCCAAAATTGCTGACATTATCTGCATTACCGAATATGCACCACGGCGAGATTGCTGGATGGATTTTGCACATCGTGTTTCTGGGTGTGTAAATTTCAATAACTCGTGTTGCCTCTGCGTTGCTCGATTACTACTTGCAATCGACTCCTTATATTAATGCAGGCTATGCAACATATCCGGTAATACAAATATCGGCAGTTGGTAGTATATATAAAAAGTGCGAGGGCTACTTTAAAGTGTTGTAACTTTGCAAAAAAAAAATCGCAGCCTCGTTTTTTATTAATTAAAGAGGAAAGTTCGAACTTTATGCCGCTGCAAATGGCATTCCTTCAAAAAGTTTTACAAAGTCCGTACATTTCGTCAAACTTTGCAATTTTCAATATGACAAACACACCCTCATATTTTGAGTTACAGTGGTGCATTAAATTTAAAATCTGGCCATAGCGTCTTAAAGTAAAGATTTCAAGCTTTAATTTAAAATAAAAAAAACGTTATCTTTCATACGATATAATTTTTCACAAAGTTATCGTCAATCAAAGTTGACCAATTTTTGCCCAAAATTTTTCTATGCCATAATTTTTTTTTAGCAGTATATATTGAATAATAACCAAATCAAAATCATCTAGAAATATACAGTTTTAATTTTACTGTAACAATAATCATCAAGATGCGAAAAGCCGACATAAGTGGTAAGATCAGTTCTTCTATTCTTAGAAAGATGTAATTTACAATTGCTAGCTACATATCTACATTTAAACTTATTTATTATATGTATATTCAGTTATCCTAAGCGATTATTCAAACTTTGGAAATAAAGAAATAATTACACATTACAAACCATCATATTCTTATCGGCAATGGAATATTTTTATCAGTACATTCTTATTACATTGAGTAATCACGGGTCAAATTTAAAAATTGTAACTATTTTTTGACAAATAACGTATATAATTTCTATAACAACCTATATTATATATAGATTTATTAGCGATAATAAAGAATTTCATAATTCGATAAAACTGGATTTTTAAAGAAATAAAATTAAATAATTACGTGAAGAAATTTGAATAATCGACAACTTGTTTACTTGATATTTTCTCATTCTTTATTTTGAATTTTCAGAATCGCGAGTTTTATTGACACTTAACTCTCCATTTTTCTATTGTTAATTGTTTATGTTCTTTTTTGCTTTCACTTTTTACATTTGTCTAAAACGCAAAAACAATATATCAAAAAAATAAATAATAAAATACAGAGAAAAGAGTAAACAATATGAAGATTGAAAAGAGTCTGATTGTATTATTAAAATACATGTATAGTAATCGATACATGATTCTGCGTGAAAACATGATATATATAAATAAAAATTCCACTTGTAATTGCCGCTTAAGCTTTTAATATTTCTGTACTAAGAATAAGTACATGAACTTTGTCAATTCTCATTTTTATTCCGTAATAATCACATGCTTTTGCTGTTTTAGACACTAGTAAAAAAATATATACTTTAACATATATCCACATGACGAATTAAAAGTCCAATACTTCTTCCTCATTAATCTCCTCTTCGTTCTCTGGCGCGTTCATTTCCTGTTCATATCCATCAGTGAATTCTTTAACAAAATCTGCGATTGGCATCACGGGTAACGGTGGATGCTGGCCAGGATGAGTTTTTCTGTGGCAGATCAAGCCTGGCTTTTGCGTGAATGCTTTGCCGCATATGTCACATACAAACGGACGCTTGCCGGTATGAATAAGCAGATGCTGACGCAACTGGGATCTTCGCGCGAAGGGTTTGCTACAGATCATACAGGAATGCGGTTTGCATCCTGTATGCACCACCATGTGCCTCTTGAATGAGTCTTTCTTTGTAAAAGTTTTACCGCATTCCGCGCAGACTATCTTGTCGCGTTTTTCGTGCTGCGTCACCAAGTGTTGATCTAGATTTTCTTGTGTTACCATACGTCTTTTGCAGATGTGACACTCATATTGAGGTTTGTAGTGTGCCCACTTCTGATGGACGTAAAGCGAGCCGGAATTAAGGCACAGTTTACCACATACGTCGCACTTGACCGGCTTTTCTTTATGATGAAATCGTATATGATTCGTTAGATCCCCCTTGACCTTAAACTTTTTTGAGCAGAAACTGCACTGATGCTCGTACTTGTCCGTATGTTTCCTCGTAAAGTGAGACTGCAAGGAATGCTTTGATCTGCAAATAAAGCCACAAGCACTACAAGGAAATTTCGTGTTGATAGACCGTCTCCGGGACTTCCAAGTTTCATGCTTCCTGTCCAGATGAGCGGCAAACGAACTCTTCTTCTGAGTTTTAAAGCCACACACAGCGCATATGTAAGCGTCGTTCTCTATTATGCACATCTTCTTTTTATGATTCCATGCTACGTGTTTTCTAAAGGCTAAAATTGTATCAAACGTCTCCGAGCACAATTTGCACTTCATAGACTCACTGGCGTTTTTGGTAGGTGTTTTCATACGCGATGCTTTATTGCTAGGGGAAAAAGCAATGTTAGGGGAGGGACCAATGCTTGGGGGAGAAGCAATGCTAGGTACATCTAGCATTGCTTCCTCAAGATATTCTATTTCTCCCTCATCATCATTTACATCCTCCGTCTGATCTTCGGTTATTTTCTCATCTGTCTCTATATTGGATGCAAGTTTCTCGATAGTCACCGTACTGCCCTCTACTTTCACCTGATATAAATCTCCAGCAGTTTTGCCATCCACAGCTTCACTGACGCCGTTTAGTACGATCGGTTTTATATCCAGTTCGTCCATTTCCTCAACACTTTCGTTAAGAATGCTCCCAACATTGTATGATTTCTCTTCCATACAAACGTATTCCTCCTCTGAGTAATTCCGTTTTACATTATTTACACCAATATTCCCATTTTCTATTACTTCTTCCTCTAGTGATTCTGCTTGATCTAAGTACGGTAAAGGCACATCGCCTTCAGGCACAAACGCATAATACGGTTTGCCATCAAATTCCAAAATTTGCCACGTCTTCATCACCAGCGATTCATTACCAAAGATGAAAACGCCACGAGAATTATACGCGCCTTGGTGCCTGAAACATCACGGAATGAAATAATTATTAGAACAATTATATGTGATTTTTATTTATACCGCAAAAAATTATAAGCTAGAAGTTATCATTTATTCTATAATATAAATTTAATCAGAGATCACAGATCAACGAAGGTACTCACAAACAAGGAGCTAAAACTACCCTTCTTGTTGATCAGCATTGCACTCCGTTGCAACCTACATTAGTTACGAAATTGTCATAAAATGGGAAAATTCGAAACAAAATATTAAAAAAAAAAGAAGTATTGCACACAAATACACATCCAGTATAATCAGTACAATTTATTTTTTTTAACAATTTTAGAAATATCCATTTAGAGTTAGCTTATTTCTAAATAATACATCATATTAAACTACACTAAAAATATTGATGAGAAATGAAAAATGTCAAGTAATATTTAGAACATAAATAACAATAGAATTCAAACTGTAAATATCTCGTAAATAATGTTGTTTATAATTGCAATTGAATTAAAATTCGCGAAATTGTGATGCTTAAACTTTAAAAGCAAATTAAAAAAAAAATAAACATAAGTTTATCACTTTTAAAAATTTTTGCGTATTTTTAAATAATGAAATATTTGTATATTTATATATTTTTATAATATTCTTTTATTTACACATTTTTTCCGAAAAATAAAAAATTTCAAAGTAAAATTTTAAAACTTAGATATCATAGAATGAAATTTTGAATTGTTTTTACAACTTTTTTTATCGATGGTAATATTCAAGAATCTTTAAAATAATATATAAGATAGAAAAATTAAATGCATCAAATTGATGAAAATATTAAACTTAATGTAAAAATATTAATAATCAAAATAATAATTAAGAAGCTTCACATATCTCGTAATATTAAAAGTCATTCATAATAAGTTTCGTATTATTATTATCTTATTGTAAACTTTGTGATTTTTGCAAATTTCGTTTTACCACAAGTTTTTATAACTAAAATTGTGCTAATTCCATTCATTTAAATTTTTTAATTTTTCGTATCTGTATCAACGCTATGAGTCATACATTGCAAGCAAATGTCTCGTAATTCGTTTTTTGTTTTATATTTCAACGATTAACCAGCAGTATGGTTTCATTGCACGTAGATACATGTGATAATTATTTATTTATTTAAAATTATTAAAATTATTTATTTAATCATTTTAATCGTTACGAGAGAGAAAAACAAAAGATGAAGATCGCAAAGCACCAATGACGTTTTCAAGTTATGCGATTTTATTTCTTAATGAATTCCTTCAGTATATGGTCGATATGCATCACTGGTAAGGGTGGCAGATCGCCCGAGTGAATTTTCCTGTGACAGATAAGACCGGCCTTTTGAGCAAACGTCTTGCCGCATACATCGCATGCGTAGATACGCTCGCCGGTATGCAGAAGGAGGTGCTGGCTCAGGCTGCTGTGCCTGGCAAACGCTCTGCCGCAGACTGTGCAGCTGTACGGCTTGTCGCCCGTATGAATTCTCATGTGCTTCCTCAAATCGTAATTTTCGAAGAAGGTCTTGCCGCATTGCTCACACACCGACTTTTCCTTCCTCTCATGCTGCGTCAGCAAGTGCTGATCCAGATTCTGCTGTGTTACGAGCCGTCGATGGCACAATGGGCATTCATATTTTGCCTTGTAATGTGCATGTTTCTGATGGGTGTACAGACTGTGACTATTTCGGCAGGTCTTGCCACAGACACCGCACACCACCGGTGACTCCTGATGATTCAACCGGGTATGGGTGGTGAGGTCACCCTTAACCTTGAACCCCTTGCCACAATGTTCACACGAGTAAGCGTAATGTTGAGTATGTTTACGGATGAAGTGCGACCTCAGGCTCTCTTTGCGGGTGAACCCCAAGCTGCAGACGACGCAGGTAAACTCGCGCTTGTCACCGGTGAATCTGTCATTGTTCGCGATTCCGTCGTGCTTCTCAGCGAGATGCGCGATCATCGTGGATCTCTTGTTGCAGCGAAAGTCGCACGTTACGCATGGGAGAGGTGCCTGCTTTTGCGGCACTTCGTCAGTGAATGTAGAATTCTCTTTCACGTCCGTTTCGCATCCGCGCATAATCTCCGCCGTGTGCGTGAGCTCATGACGTTTCAGTAAGTACTTGCTCTTGAAGTATTTAAGACAGACACCGCAGACGAACGAATTGTATTTTTCTTCACAATCCTTCTGTGACTTCTTTTCTTGTTTACATGCAAAAGTCGATGTTTTTGCTCCAGTTTTATTCGTCACCGCTTTGCTGGTAAAAATATCCGCTCTCAGCTTCCTACAACATTACAAAGATATATCTTTATTACGGTTCTACAGCTGGCAAGTATACAGATCTTGGACTACTTACATTCAAATCTAAATTTGCGAAGACACATTGGTACTAGCAGAATTATATTTATTCTCACCCCTCTACTCGGGGTTTAAAAACAAAAATTTTGTTGATGTGGGAAGCTTATAGGATAACAATGGCATTTTTTCATTATGCAACCAGAAGCAACCGCGGCTAAGACTATTTTCGTCTTCTGATCCTTGAAGACAAAGATAGCCTTAGCTGTGGTAGCTTCTGGTTGGATAACGAAAAAACGCTCCAAATTAATCGCAATGGATCACAGAAAGATTGCAATACTTTTTCGATGAGTTTCAGAATGCACTCTGCTCATTGGAGCGATTGATTTTTATCGTTTTTACGAATCTAACCAGTTACGTTTAACTATGAGCAAGCTTTAGCTCCGAAACCTATTAAAAAAAAGTGTTGCAACCTTTCTATGACTCATTGTACATAATATTAAACTATTAAATATATTAGCACATTAATATAATTTTATAATATATATTCATATAATATTAGAAAATAGAATAAAACTACGGCAGAATTGTAAATTAAAGTGCAAATTTATAACTCGATGAATTTGTAATAATTATTTTTATTATTTCAGATTTCATACATAATTCTTGATTCTGAATGTTTCATATCGTAAAAATTACTAATAAAAGAATTGGAAAGTTACAAAAGTGAATTATTTCATAAGAGTTACTTGTGATTATTTTCAACCTGGAAATTTGTGAATTTCTATGTTGTGTACAAAATTAAAAAAGAATGCCATAGTTTAAAAATTAATATTTAATAACTATATGTAGTTCTAAAAATATTTTTAGTTATCTATCAAAATTAATAGTAACCGAAAAAAATGTTGTTCTTATAATAAGATCTCAAAATCATAGATTTTTATTCAAGATAGAAACAAAAATTATTCCAAAAAAGCACATATAATTGACCTTCCTGTAATAAAAATAAAAAATGAATATTAATATAATGTTTCCATAAGGATATTTGATCAATTCTAATGTTATTTATGCCAATTTGAAAGATTAAAATAGGACATATATTTTGCTATTATTTTATGAAAATAAGGATTGAAACGCATCTGCCTTCAATTTCTATAAATACAGAAATTCTGTAAGTTCCTGAAATTCTTTTGATATGTAAAGTTTTATTTCAAAAAAATTGTGAATGAATGTATATAATAAAGTCTCTTCTTGACATGTGAACTGAAGTAACTAAATTATTCTATTCTATACAATTTGTTATACTTACGCATAATTGTTGATTATTATTTATATATCATATAAAACAAATTTATAAAAGCATTTTATTATAATTTATTTCTCATAGTAAAAATTGTACTTATAAAAAATTTTGTAAGATTTTATGAAAAAATATATTAAATTGCAAATAAATTTTCTCCATAATTCAGAGAGATTATTTTTATTGACATACTACTGTTTATCACACTGTAACATTTATAACCTTATACCTTATTATCACGCGATATTCACGTAACAATTATAACGATCATAAAACCAAACATTTATTTGAAGATTATATATGTATTATTTTTAATCGTGTTCAAAGTAAACAAAACGATCTACTTTATCTTACATACATACGTACTACTAGTATGAACATTAAAGATTGCCAATGAAAAGTACTAGATAATAAAATGATAAATGTATATTTTGGGTTACACCTCACCGATTTGAATGTCCTTTAGTTATGTTGTAGGAGTGAGTGTCTCGAGTGATTCTCCACAAGAATTAAGCGGAAGACGGCATTGGTTTAAGAAATATAACAAATTGAAGTTTCATAATAAAGTTTGTATAAAGATGTTTATTTTATCATGGAAAGTCGTACTCTTGGAAGCAGAACTTGGAATGGAACTCGCTTCGAGTGATAAGTCGTGCGCCTGTTAGCGGAGTGGAAGTGGGATGGACCTCGCTTCGTAATTGTACTGTTTCATATGAATTTTCGATTTTCTACAGTTTTCTGACTTTTCATGCAAAGTGAGCTCTATCACACCTCCCCCTCCCTAGGGTCGTCCGACTTTTCACGCGAAACTAGATCCATCCCACCTCCCCTCCCTGCCTAGAGGCATATAACTTCTTGTCATGCATAATATACTTTCCTTATCAATGTCGTCCTCTACATATTATGGAAATTTAATTTATTGTCTCCTAAACGATTACCGTCCCTCACTTAATTCTCGTGGAGAATTATTCAGAACACTCTCTTGTTACTCAATGTTAAACAAGAATAATATGATATATGGAAACATCCTGGTAACGTTTTCGAACGCAGCCCTGAAGGATGTTAAAATTGGTGAGATGTAATTTAAAGTATACATTCAGTATCAATAAAATTACAAATTAAATTTGTAGAACGTAATTTCAAATTGTTAATATATATAATGACGAAGTTCTATACTATTTTTTTTTAAATGAGTGCCTTGGTGAAATTATTTCACGTTTGGAACACTTTTTCACTTCTTCATAAAATCGTTAAGAATGTGATCGATGTGCACCACTGGTAAAGGAGGGTGCTCTCCAGGATGACATTTTCGATGACATATTAATCCAGGTTTTTGCGCGAAGGCTTTCCCACAAATATCACAAATGTACGGTCGTTTTCCCGTATGAAGTAACAGATGCTGTCTGTAAGCAGTTCTACGCGCAAAAGCTTTGCCACAGATGTGACAGTCATACGGTCGGTCACCGGTGTGGGTCATCATATGCTGTTTCAGTCGGTGATTGTCATTGAAAGATTTGCCGCACTCTTCGCACATAAAACTCTTTCTGGACTTGTGCTGTAGAATGATATGTTGATCCAAATTCTCCTGCGTGACTAAACGCCTATTGCAGATTTCACATTTATATTTGGGCTTGAAATGCGCCCACTTTTTATGCACATACAGTGAATTAGTGTTGGAGCAGGTCTTATTGCAGATATCGCATACTACTGGATCCTCCATATGCTTGAAACGTACATGCAATCTCATATCGCTCTTCACTTTGAATTTCTTGCCGCAATGTTCACAGTCATGTTTATACTCGGATCCGTGTTTGCGATCGAGGTGCTCTTTTAAACGTCGTCGGTTTGGAGATTCAAATCCGCAAAAGTTACACAAGTATTCCTGTGGCTTTTTTCTTCGTTTAATTTCACGGTTCGTGGAATGTTTCCTGTTAATATGCGAATAAAAGGTCGATTTGTTGGTACTTTCAAAGGTACAAAAACTGCAGGTGAACGTAACATTATCTTTATCCTGTTTGTGCACTAGATCCCAATGAAACTTTAACATCTTCATCATGGGAAAGGAAATATTGCATTTATCACAAGCATAGACCTTGGTCTCCTTCTTATTGTCAAGTTGATCTTCATCCATACCTAACTCGTCTGCTGACAAGATTTTCTTGTTTTCATTTACTGTATAATCATCGTTCGATACGTCTGCATAAATTACACTGTTATCATCTGTAATTTCTAAATTTACCATATCATCAGTCCCGATTTTCAATATTTCGACAATCTGTTTCTGATTGTGTTGATTCTCTTCTGTTTTTATTGATATGTGATTTACTGGAAGGAAGGCATAACAGAGACATCCTTCTAAATCAACTACTTTCCACAGCTGCATTGGAATAGATTCTTTGCCATATAGAAAACGTCCATTTCCATTTATGACCCTGAAAATAATACAATATGTTAGTTAGAAATTTTATTATCGAATGAAAATAGTTTTAGAATCTTTATTTCATAATTTTGTCTCTTTTATTCTTCTAAATAAATTTAATATTTGAAATTGAGAATAAAGGATCTTTTTATATATAAATAGATGAGGTGCGCCACATTTCAGATAAAACATATTTGTGATTTTGTTAATTATTTATATATCGTTTTCCAATTATTTCTTCTATCTCTCAAAAATTACAATCAACAGCAAGTCAATAGTCACACTTATTTCTAGTGGTAAGCAAAAATTTGTTTTGTATTAATTTATACATTCTGTAACGCTAAACAGTTTAATTACATTCGATTACAGCTAATCATACATGTATATACATATATACAGGATATTCAAAAAAGATCGGGACCCCGGATTTACCCAGGAGGATGACGTTTTTGAAAGAAATGTTTCAAGACGTGGTAAGGTATAAAAGATCTATTTACAGATTTTATCAGTAAATAGATTTTTTTATACTTTACAACTTTTGTCTGAAATATTTTTTTTGTAAATATCATCTTCCTGAGTAAATCCGGGGTCTCGACCTTTTTTGAACACCCTGTATGTATATATATACGCGCGCGCGCGTGTGTGTGTACAGGGTGTTTGGAAAATAATGATAAATCTTTCGCATAGAGGCAGAATGGGCTAAACTAAGAAGAAAAGTCCTCTACCATTTTGAAATTTTCGCAATAGTTAAGATATTAATTGCTAAAAGCTGCCGAAAATTGGTTTTCAATAATTTTTTACTCAAATACTATCAACTTTACAGAAAAACTACAAGAGACAAAAATTGTTTATTTTCTCCTCATAAAGGTCTAGGAATTTTTTTTATAATTTTTTCAGAATTTTTTAGTACCATATTTTTTCAAGTTGTTTGTTAAAAATGAGAAAATGCTATATTAAAAAGTTGATAAAAAATTCGTAGAGTCCTATGAGAAGAAAATCAACCATTTTTGTCTCTTGCAGTTTTTCTGTAAAGTTGATAGTATTTGAGTAAAAAATTATTGAAGACCAATTTTCGGCAATATTTAACAATTAATATCTTGTTAACTATTGCGAAAATTGTAAAATGGTAAAGAACTTTCCTTCTCAGTTTAGTACATTCTACACCTATGCGAAAGATTTATCATTATTTTCCAAACACCCAGTATATATATATATATATATATTCAATGATGTTACACATACATACATTTAGAACATGAATGTTTCCAAAGAAAAGATAACAAATAAATTACCAGGAATAACTAATGAGATTCAATATAATCAATTTTTTTATAAACAATTTTAAAACCCTATATTATAAAATATAATTTCATTTTGAAAATTTTCAAATCTTAATTCTTCTTTAATTAACGGAATAAACAAGTTAAATGACAATAATATATAATGCATAACAAAACAAATTAATAAGTTTTAGAAAGAGATTTCATTTTCGAAAATTGACTTAATGCATACAATTGATATTTTATTCTAATATAAAAAATACGTGTAAGATTCATTTACATATATATATATAACAATTAAAATTCTTTGTAAATAATATATTGAGTTGTCTTATATGATAATTGTTATATGTATCATTACTTCTAGATATCACTCGATAAAAAACTCGTATAATGAAAGTATCTCATTCACATAGTATATGAATATCAATAACACAAGGATATTTCTCTTTTATACACTACATATGTCCAAAATTCATTACCAGTATGCTAACAATCTATAGCTTACATTGTACGTGCACCGTAAGATATCAGCACTGGCAGTGAATTTTGGAATACAGTTGTCGTCCTACGAAAGTACAACCAGTTGTATGAAAAGTACACTCATTGGAATCTTACGTATAAACTTTACATTAATCAATCACCATGTCAACCGTTCATAACATCGTTCAAAATATGGTCGATAAGGACGCGCGGCAGAGGTGGGTGAGAACCTGGATGCGACTTCCTGTGACTGATTAGACCCGGCTTCTGAGTGAAGGCTTTGCCGCAAATATCGCATACATATGGCCTGATGCCGGTGTGGATAAGCAGATGTTGCTTGAGAGCTGTCCTACGGGCGAAAGACTTACTGCAGATGGTGCAACTGTATGGTTTATCCCCGGTGTGAATCCTCATATGCACCTTCAATCTGCTGTTCCGCGAGAACGTCTTGCCGCACTCTTCGCATACCACATTCTCTCTGCGCTCGTGCTGCCTGAGCATGTGCTCATTGAGATTCTCCTGGCTGACCATTCGTCTCTTGCATATCTGACACTCGTACTTGGCCTTGTAGTGTGCAAACTTCTGGTGCACGTACAAAGAGTTGCTATTGAGACAAGTCTTGCCGCAGACATCGCAGATCACCGGTTGCTCCCGATGGCTGAAACGTATATGGTTCGTCAGATCGCCTTTGACCTTGAACTTCTTACCGCAGGTTTCGCAGGAAAACTTGAAGTCATCTGTGTGCTTGCGCGCGACATGTATCTTCAATTCATATTTGTTCTTGTTCTTGTATTCGCACTGGTTGCAATAAAATAATTCCGGCTGCGCGTCGCCGTCGCAGGACTGTGGCTGTTTATGTTTTCGCTTGATATGAGAGTATAGCGACGACTTCTTGGCAGTTTTGAATCCACACTCATTGCACGTGTACACCTTATTAACGTCCTCCACCTTGTGCCGGCGTTTATGAGAATATAGCGTGCTCTTTTTTGCGCACGTAAAATCGCAAAGATCGCAATGTTCTTCAACGGATGGCTTTTTCTGATTAGATGTCTTTGGAACATCAACAGCGATCGCCGATGTTTCTCTGTTATCTTCAATACTAACTTCTGTTTTAATTATTAAGTTAGGATCCTCGGATGAAATTAACGCAGTAGCTGTTCCGCGGCTGTATGAGCAAGCTGTTTGACTAATCTTCTTGAGAGACGTGTAGTTACATTTCGTTATTCTACGTTTTTTTTCCGTACAACTTGCCTCCAAATTTTTCTTAGCCCTCTTATGATTTTGTGCCAAGTGAGATGCTAGAGTAGTGCTTCTTTTACATTCAAAATCACACACATTGCAAACAAAACTCATTGTATTCTTGTTCCTGTGCTTGCGCATGTGCATGTTCAGATTCGTTTCACTCAAACATTCATAACTGCAAATCGTACAATTGAATTTCTTAGGATTTGTTTTAGCCACTTCTTTCTTATGTTTCTTCTTTACATGCGCATCTAAAGTTGCTAATCTATTACAATCAAAATCACAAAAGGTGCAAACGTAAAATACGTATTTGCTCCCGTATTTTGCTTCCTGTAAACGCAACTTTAATTGTTTGGATGGTCTTCGAACGTTCGTCTTTAAATATAGCATGTACTTTTCTTTCAGGCGTCCTTCTCGAAGCCATGAATGCATATTGTGTGTTATTTTGTGGCGACTTAGCATAGACTGCATGGGAAATTTCATATTGCACTTATCACAAGTGTAACTATCGATGACTACGTTGTGCAAACGCATCAAGGAATCCATGCAACTACTGACGCTACATTCGCTGATTTTCTGATTGCTCTGTTGATCCTTGATTTCTTGGACTTCGACAGAGGCCAACGATAATACATTAAGTTTTGTGGTTTCCTCAGTTTTATGGACATCTTTTAACACCGGTACTAACGAATAGTGCAGTTTATCATTAGCATCAGCGTGCTGCCACAGTTCTTTCATCAGTATTGAATCCTTTGCAGCAATAAAGCAACCAGAAGCGTCCATCTGCAAGATCTTCTCGCTGCAGTTTTGTTCTCTAAAACATATAAAATACAGCGGTTAGTTTCAGTAATGTTGTTAGAATTTGAACATCTCAATCACTACTTACTCCAGGTCTAAAAGATGTTTCTATAAAAGTTTTAGATACGATTGAATCGTGGAACTATTATATAATTCGCAAGCCACGAATTCATTCATATTTTTTTTATATTCAGTAATACGTTATAAAATGTCTTTTTCCAGGATATGAAAAGGATATAAAATTAATTTATTAAAACTATGTAACAATTCAAATTTACACTTATATATAAATTAGAAGTGTGTGTGTGTGTGTGTTAGTAGAAAAAATAACATAATATAAATTTCGGTAACTTAATATGTATAGATCACTTAATAAATAACTGTTTCAAGCAAATAGGTTTATAATTAATTTAAGCTCTATTTTTTTATTTATCCCTCATCAATTCACATTTTTTCTTATAATATTTGAACTAGACTTATTAATTATGTATATGTATATAAAACTAAATACAGCATTACAAGTAAAATAACTACTTTCTTCCCAAGAGACATAGATAATGTCGCTAAGTGTGCATCTGATACTTCTTACGCACAGTTACATCTCCTTTTGATAGCTTGTACGCGTAAATCATAAATATACAGCGATGACTTGTGATTAAGTGACTAAACATCTCTTCAAGTTGAATACTGCAATTTCGCTCATTGTAAATCTTATCGTGCTACCACATATGGTTGTCGAGATCCTCTTGCTTTAAAAATTGTAATCTTGTTGTATATGACACAGTAAAACTTGTATTCGTTTGAATGCATTCATTGCATGCCTTTTTATGTAACGAATAATTGATCCTGCAGAATCTTCCGTAAATATCGCTTCTTCAGTTTCTGCAAATATTATTTGCAATTTCTCTCTCTTTAAATTTTTTCCAACTTAAATTTTTACTATATATTTTTTAATGTTAGATTCAATTTGTCCTTTTAATTTTTTTCTCCATGAATTCATCAGCAGCTTCCACTTTTACTAATGATAAAAGACATAACGATTCTACGATCTCACTTTTATCTTCATCTTTGATAAATTCATAAGGATCTTATATCGGCACAAAAAAAAATTGATGGTTGCTTTGAATCTTAAAGAAGTTTGTTCAAGAAGATCACATGGTTTAGACCTAAAAGCAAGAAAAATAAGTCAGTGACGCAAAACAAGTATTAGTATATACAGAAATTGTCTATCGGCTGTAAAAACATCCCTTTTGCACAATACATTAAACATTATATATTTATTTAACATACAACAAGAAATATAACATTATGATAATGCAATATAAAATTGTAAATTGTTATAAAAAAGTTCTTTATATCAAGAGCATCTTTACAACTTTTATTGCATTATATTTAAGTAATTCTTATACGAATAAAATGGAAAATACATACATTTGTCATTATTTTATACTGCGTTTTACTTAAATATGTTTATCAATTTTGTGTTAATAATATCTGAGTATGTGATATTTAAAAGTAATGTATTCTCCTTAAATTTTCAGTCGATTTAATATTATTGATAAAATTCTTATTCGTTAACGAAGCATTAACATGTTAACTTTATTATATGATATCCCCATTCGCACTCATTTTTTAAAAAAAGATTTTTTCACATTAATATAAGATATTTAAATAATTGTTTTTTTAAATATCTTTAAATATTTTTAAAAACATCCATCACAGCAACAAAAAAGTTGTTTTCTATTACTGTGAAAATACGACTACTATTTAATAATCATAATACAGGCTGACTGATAATTAATAATTATCCTCTTGCATATCGACAGAATGGACCAAACTAAGTAGAAAAGTCCTTTACCATTTTACAATTTTCACAATGGGGTTGATAAGATATTAATTTTTAAAGATCGCCAAATGTGTTTTGTGTCCGTCCGCCCAACAGCGAAAATTGCAAAATAGTAGAGAGGACTTTTCGATTCAGTTTAATTCATTTTGCCTCTATGTAAGGGTTTAATCATTAATTGTCAAACACCCTGTATATTATATTTTCTTATGTTATTTCATTATATTTAAGTTTCTTTAAAAAAAAAAAAAAAAAAAAGGATTCACATCAATGTATATTTCAATCGTAGAAAGTGTGAATACATTCATTTACTAAAAACATATGTATTTATTTAGTATTTTACATCAATTTTATACTGTACATTGCATCATCCCATATGATAAAAGTTTACTATCAATACAAAAGCGAATATGACGAGGATTATTATCATAAAATATTTTCGATAACTTTTTCAAAATAAATTTCTATTTTAAAAAAAACTGAATAGAAGATAACATTCTCATCATCAATTTAAATTACACACACGGATAAATTTATTAAATGATGTCAAAAGATATAGTGTATGCCTTCATGCTGCAGTGTGTGAATATAAAAAGCAAAATTATTATTCTATAAAAAATAGAACTTATCGTTAACGAAAATATATCACAATCTTACTTGTTAGTCAAAATATAAAAAATAGAGAATACAAGAATTATAGTAAATGTTATCATATTTCAAAAGAAATTGAATTTGATATTGCAAAGATGGTGACATATTTTTCATTAAACTCAATTCATAAACAAATTTGGAAGACTTCGATATAAAAATGAAATGTAATTACACGATGAACGAGTTCAAGATACAGTATAACATAAGAAAAAAATTATATCTAATATTAGATTAATATAGGCATCACTTTTCCTGTACTGTATTGTGTATTTATATTGCAGGGTTGGCAGGAAAAATTCAGTGGGTGGAAAAAACCAGGGTAAATTCCGGATTTTACCGGTCCGGAGTTTATTCACTGGAATAATAAACTGGAATAAAAAACTATAAAACTGCTGCTTTAAAATATAAGAACATGAAGGTGATTCGGTATCGATGCATCTCTAATCTCTCTTCTTTTACTTGATTTATTCATTTCACTCTTCCTGTCTGATTCACTTTTATTTGAATTATCATCATCGTTTTTTTCATACTTACTATACTTTTGAAGATGTTGTTTCAGTCGTGGAGCTTTTCCACTAACTAATGTTCCATAAGCAATACATTTCTGCTTAATAGTGTTGTCAACTGTACAAGATTCAAAGCAAACCCATACAGGGCTCTTATGTCTTCCTCTTAATGTATTTTTACTCAAAATAATCAAATCTATTTATTTGATTATTTTTAATAGAAAAGACCAGGTTTTTTGCCGGTTTTTTCCGGAAAATACCGGTTTTTATCACTGGCGTGGACTTTATCCAAAAAATGTGAACTTTTGCCAACCCTGTTATATTGCCAACAGATTTATAATCATAACATGAATATATTAAAAGTTTCAAAAAAAAAAATTAAAAAATAACAGAATAGTTTTGCAATTCAGTAAGATAATTACAATCTTCGAATATTCTTCGAAAATTTTATTAGAGAATAAATAAATACTTGAATGCAGAGAGAAATGTTAGAATTTAATCGTAAATCTAACAAACCTGATATAGTATTCATTTATAACTTATTTTCAAGTAAATTTTTCAACAAATTTAAATACAAAGTCAACATACCAATATAGCAGCATGTACTATCAAAAAAAGGATCCTCCGATTTAAAAATTTACATGTCACAAGACAATAATATATCGCCTTTGATGTAGACGAGATTGTCTAAACTGCGTTACATTACAAATGTATCGCCACTGAGATAATATTTAAAAATCATCTGTTTGCACATCACGCGCTTTTAGAGATTATATATGTATATTAGAGAACCATAAGGTCATTCTCTTTATATCACAAATTCATCTGTTGTTTATACACACAAATCACTTGGCACTTTTATTTACAACAATTTTGTCTTGCACGCCGTGCAGGAGATTCGTAATTTTAATAGGTGGAGGCGGTGGATGTACGCCAGGATGCTTTTTACGGTGCAACATCATTGGCGATCGCTGAGTGAAGCTTTGACCGCAAATGTCGCAAACGTAAGGTCGCTCGCCAACATGAGTCAACAGATGAATCTTTTGTGAACTGAGACAGCCGAAGGTTTTGCCGCATATTGCACAGAGATACGACTTTTCTCCCGAGTGCGTCCTGAGGTGCTTTGTGAGACCATATTTGAACTTGAACTCCATACCACACTGCTCGCAGACGTACTTCATTTTATGCAGCTCAGCGTGACTGTCAAGATTTTTCTGGGTCTTGAAGCGCTTCCTGCAAACTTGGCACTCAAATTCCTTAATCTTCGTCTTGTGCTTGTAATGCTTGTGGAAATACAAGGAACTTTTGCTGGGATAAGACGTGCCGCATATGTCACAAACGCAGGATTCTGTATCGTGATCCTTCATATGCGTTGTATAGTCAGATTGTACCTTGAACATCTTGCCGCATTGTTCGCAGCTGTAGTTGTAGTCCTCGGTGTGCTTGCGAATGTAATGTATCTTCAAATACGGTTTCGTACGCGCCTTAAATTCGCACAGAGTACACGCGTGAAGCTGCGCGGGCTCGTCGTGGATTTCCATATGCCTAGAAAGATACGCACTGGTCTTGAAGCCCTTGGAGCAGATCGTGCATTTGTGCGGACGGGAATTGCTATGCTTAAACATATGACTGGTGAGCTTGCTCTTGCGGTCGAACGTAATATAACAAATCTGGCAGATATGCGACTTTTTCTTTGAACTAGTCATGTGTTTACCGGATCGTGTTTTCGAGAGTTCATCTTTACGCCGTTTCCTAAAGTCCAAAGGAGTGTCATCCAAATCGTCCAAATCATCCAAATCCTCGACGGCTATCTTATTTTTCTTTCTAGTCTCAATTCGTTCTTGATCCTTCTCCGTTTTTACTTCATCTTTTTTCGACTCAGCTTTGAAACTATTTTCTTCGGTAGGCGGAGGTTCTTTCATCATAAACACGCTCAATGACTTTGGGATGCGAAAATAATCGTCTTCCAGTTTTACTATCAGAAAAGTTGACGAGAGTGGATCTAGCTGATTGGACCTAAAAAAATTATAAAAATCAGTCAGTCGATTTTTATTCGTTAGTACAATGAGGATATGGACGTGCTGGTTGCACGCGAACATGCATGGTGCAATTTCAGAGTTAAAAGTTTCAATAAAGAAGCAAAGCTGAATTCTATATAAATAATTTTTTTCTACTGGTTATAGAAATACTTCCTTAGGTATAAATATTCATTATTATTCTAATACTTGTCTTAACATCTATTTATAACAATAAATAGTAACTGACAAATTAACTTACATTTTTAAAAACGCAAAACGTTGAACTATACATTAATATATAAATAAGCTTTAATACAATGTATAATATATATAATATTTATTTAGATTATTTATTGCATTTAATTTATATTAAAAAATTAAATTTTTTTCTGTATAATTAAAACTGAATATGTATTGTTTGCATTAAAAAAAATTGCATTAAAAAAAAATAGGCACAACAATCTTGATATTAAATAAACATCATTATTAAAACATTTTCAAAATAATAACAATATGTAACACATTATTTAATTAGCTTTCGCTTTAAAGTCCAGATATTGTAATTAAATAATCAATATGTACCAAAAGTGCAACATCTGCATTTTTGTACATTTACTCCTGTATCAACATTAAAAAAAAACAAAATTAAATTAAAGAATAGAATAAATCATTCTAAATAAAATACACTTTCAAAACAGATGACAATAAAAATCTTTCTTTCCACGCCTCGTGAGATATAGATCGCTGCGTAAAATTCACATCACAAATGTCATAACGTGAGTTGATTTGCAAGAATAGATAAAGTCATCTTGCTTTATATCCTGCATTCCATATCATGACGTTTGTGACGCTTCATCAAATCTTTATATTTCTGAATACAATTCTGATGATAGTAGGATCAGCAAATGATTATCCATCAACTCACAAGTTTTCTTCAACAAAATAAATTTTGCACTTTTGACCGTTCATCTTCTTGAAAAATTTCAATCTTATGAATTGATCACGTAGAAACAATAAATATGTTAATCAACCGATTACACGCATAAGAATACTATATTTCAGACACGAATATCCAATCTCAGACTTACAATCCTTTACTACAATCATGATTAAAACTTTGTTAAACTGCTCGAGCAAATTTTAATCGTCATGATGAGCCTAAAGATTCTTAAAATTTCAATCTGTAAAATATATATTGATAAATTGTTTAATATTCGATGAATTCGGTCCACTCTCATGCATTACAGTTTGATCCTTGTTTTTCAAATATTCTCCAAGAAAATTACTTAATATTATATAGACATATATTATATATATATATATATATGTATACATATATATAATATATATATAAAGTATAATATATATATATGTATAAAGTTTTAACATACGATTAAATAAAAAATAATTTTCTTTTATTTAAGCGTCCGTTGAAACTTTAGTTTTCCTAATTTTTTGGAAGACTTGGACTCTTTTTATAATATAATACTTCATCTTTGATATATATATATATATATATATAATCGTTTAATACAATAATTCGTTGACTTCTGAAACATTTATTTTAATAAGTAAAAAAAAATATAATTTAATGTATCGCTATATTTAACAAATCATGATTGTTATAAAATTACATAAATGTAAATTTGTACATATACTCGTAAAATATAAAGAAAAATTCATTTTTGTACAAAATATTCGGTATTCGAAATCACACATTCTTAAAAAATTTATTCTTCGAAATTAATTCAAAACTACAATACTTTTAGTAGAAAATACTAAATACTTATAAAAGTAAAGCTTACCTATATGGCAAAAATAAAAATCTAAAGAAAAATCAGAAAATATAAATTTTTCACAAATCACAAATCTTTTGTATAATCAATATAACTATTAAACATAAAATTCAAATTTTTAATATTGGTTAAATAGATTCAATTATATATAACTCGTATGTATTTCTTTTCTACAAAGTAATGCTTTCAGTATTTTCGTATGTATAATTAATAATTAATTCTATGATTCATTATTTTACGGCAATAATACGCGTTTAAATAAAAATTATAATTTAAATCAACACAAATATTCCGTGTTCTGAAATTTCAAACATAATTAAGTAAAAAATATTTTTAAATATAATTTTATTTGTATATTAAATCGTTGCATTTATTTCATAGTTTATATCAAATCTTATAATTTAATAATATTCACATAAAATAGAAATTCTTGTTGAATATTTTTAATATTCACTGTTTTGTAAAATACATAAATATTAATATAGAGATTTCTTTCTGATGTAGTTTTAATTAATGTACACAAAAACATACAGGATTCGATCGAATAACATGTAAAAACAGGCACATGATTCCTTATAAAAAATATATATAGAATAAAATTTTTCGATTTTCTGCTTAGTTTTCGAGAAAATCGAGTTTGAAAATCCGCTGCGTATATATGCTGTTACGGTTAAGCTACGATTCGTCGAGTGATGTATAACTCATCGTCGTGATATTTGAATGAAAACTGGCAAGAGTGTTCGACATCGTAAGTTGTAGAGAATTGTTTATAAACACTATTATACTATTATACGTCGCTCAACAAACTATAGTTTAGCCGTAGCATACGTGCGCAGCGGATTTTCAAACTCGATTTTCTTGAAAACTAAGTAGAAAATCGAAAAATTTTATTCTATATATTTTTTTAATTTTTTATAAGGAATCACGCCGTGCCCGCTTTTACATATTATTCGACCGGGCCCTGTATATCAAACATATATCAAATACTGTTTTCTAAAAGAAAACAATAGTATTAAGAATATATATTTTTCTATAAGTGTGCATAAATTTATCAGTCTTTTTCTTTAGAAAAGGCAAAAGTATCATCATGTAAATACGCTTTGTTCGTACACAAGATACAATCGAAAAAACTTATCTGTATGAATCGTATATTCTAATATATAGTTCATATGTTTTATACATTCCTCAATAATTTCAAAATATTACTTTATAATCCTTTGTTAACATCAACCGTCAATCGGTTGTGAATCCAATACGAAACTCTTATCCATATGGTCATTTTTTATCTTTTCAAGATAATTTCTGGCGAGCTCGGCTATTTGCGGATGGGACGATGATAACGGCGGTAACGGTCCAGGATGATGTTTTCTATGTCTCAGTAGACTGGAGCGTTGCGTAAAGTCCTTTTCGCAAACATCGCATTTATATGGCCGTATGCTGGCATGGGTGAGCACATGCTGATAAAAATTGCTAATGGACAGGAACGGTTTTTGGCACAGAATACAAGTGGAGACGTTTGTCTGGCCGTGCTTAAAACGTTTATGGCTTGTGAGTTCGCGAGTACCACTGTACTCTTTTCCACAAATCTCACATTTAAAACCTTTTTTATGCAACATCAGATGGTTGTCCAATCTACTTCTATGGTGGAACTTTTTACGGCACAGGTGACACGGATATTCATACTTGATCTCACGATTTCGTTTCTGATGTCGCCACTCATGGCCTTTGACGTCCTTGACCTTCTTGCCGCAAAAACGGCAGATTTGTAGATCCGATACGTGGGTTCTTTTCATATGATGCGTTAGATCAATCTTCAGCTTATAACTGCGGCCACAATGTTCACAAACGTATCTTGATTCATAATCGCTATGAGCACGAATGTAATGTCTTTTTAGTCCATCTTCACTTTTGTACTTCACATGACAGATTTCGCACTCAAAGAAATAATCCGGCCGATGTATTCTTTTGTGCGCCTCCAGCGCCTTTGGCGTGTAACAAGTTCTTTTACACCTGTCGCATTGATATGGTTTACGATGTGCATATTTTACATGTTGCTCAACTTGCTTTGCATTATTAAAATGCCTCTCGCAAAATGGACATGTATTTTTTATTTCTTCCATGACTTCATCTACTTCGGTGATTTCTTTGTGTGAATTCGGAGAATCGGAGACTTGTGATGATTTCACATTCAACAAAGATCGAACATTGTTAATTGAAATATTGGTGCCTTTGACAGTTGCTATAGATGAATTCTGTGAATCTAATGACAAATCTACATTAATCGATTCATTTGACACATTTTGACACTGTATCGTAACGGATTTAAGTTTTTCACTTGTAGAATTAGTTTCACTTTGAACAGGTTTCCAAGAGTCCAATAAAATGGAGACAAAACGAACGGGTCCTTTTTGGTATTGCCTTCCTCCTGTCTGCCTGATGATAGGCTTTTCCCTGAAACAGGGATAAATCGTGTCAGTGTATAAAGTATCAATACTTGTTTTAATTATATATTCAAATAGCAAGTAACCAAGTGTGACATAAAAAAACCTCCTTAACCATTATATATAATAAAATAAATCTCACTGTGTTGTTATATTGTGGACGTCACCATCAATTTCATCAATTATTAGAAAATTTTCATAGGGATAGCATTAGAAAATTACGTATATTTTTACCAATTTTTAATATTTTTTATATAAAATTTTTACACGCACTTGTATTCCGTTATATCCAGAGAGATGCAATGAGTCTGAAATAAATGCAAGAAAGTAAATTTACTTCAAAAAATGTAAAAAATTGTGAAAAATATTTTTTTCTTGCACAAAATAAAGTTAGCTATTATGCAATAAGAATATCGTCCATAAAACAAATGAAAAAAATTATGTATTAACAGCATTAGTCTTTAATAAAGCAAATATATATTTATTCCATTAATACTGTTATTAAATTTAAGATTATTTTCAAATGAGATTTAATGTGCTGTTACTACATCATCTTTTTTCGTACACAATATTATTTAATATATATTATGCTCGTAATAATATTAACATACTTAATTGATTATACAAATAAATCTTACAAAAATACATTCTTTTTTATTTACTAGTGTTTGTTTAATTACAAACGATTATCCAAATGATTATTCATAATACGAAATTTTATGTATATATGTATACACTTATACATATCTTATTATTAATTAAGCATTATTAACACATATTTCAGCTATTTTAGATAAATATTTAGCTATGTTAAATACTTATACTTTGTATTCATAAAAGATGTTTATATAGAGAGAACGTATGTCCCGAATAATTTAAATAATTGAAAGTAATAGTATAAATAAAAAATCAGTCTTATAATCTTTATCGTGATAAAGACTCGTTAATTTTTTTTAATACATCGCAATTTGGACGTATCCTTTCCATGATTTCAAGTTAACTTTTTCCCTTACACATACAATAACAAAATATACCTCTAGAATAAAATATTTTTCACATTTATTAAAAACTAAAATTAAACTAAAAATAGAACTAAACGCACTTGCAAGAAAGAAAAATCGTCAAAAGGTTTTAAATGATATACATGGATACCGGATATTTTCTGGATATCCGGTATAAATTTCCCAAAATTCTAAAAAAAAGAAAGCAAGGAAAAAAATAGCGACAATTTTAGGTTTGTTCATTTTAATGATAAGCGCGCTATCAACGTCATTCTATATCCTATTCTTGTTTTATGTCTAATGAATAATAAAGATAGAATGACACAACAGCGCTGAGGCTGTTATTATTGTGCTCCCCAAATGCAGCATTAACTGAACTTCTTGCACAGTTTATCTTTTTCCTTTATTTCCCCAACGTAAAAAGAAAAAGAGAAAAGTTGAACTGTGCAAAAAGTTTAGTTGAAAAGAATAGAATTCTGTATCAACCTTTTAATATAAAATTTCAGCTGGATATACATATATAGCCAAATACTATAACGATACTCAGCTATCCAACCGAATAGTAAAAAGTATCGAATACCGAATATTTTTCGGATATTCGATGTATCTCTAACAGTTTAACAGTATTTTTATATTCTCACAAACTATCAAACATATTTTTTGAAAAATATGTTTTCGAGCATTTTTATTATACATTTGTAGATTAAATGACTTTTGTACAAATAATGATATATTAAAACATCGTCTAATAAGCCGTTCATTAGATTCATTACAGTTTCTCGAGCTTCTATAAAACATTTTTAGCTAAACCAGCAATGGAAACCTGCGACATGTAGAGTAAAAAAAGACCAGGATGGTTTTCTTCTGTGCCAAGACTGGATCATTGAGTAAAGTCTTCACGGCAGATATCGCAGCTATATGGCCTGATACCGGCATGCGTAAGAACATGCTCATAGAACTTATTACCTCTTCTCGACACTTTCAATACTTTCTTACAAATCGAACAAGTTATACTTAATTTGTGTACCCGGCTCTTGTATTGTAATTGTCTTAATTGTCTGCTCCCTTTGTCTGTTTCTATTTCTATTTAAAGTTCTTCTTTGTTCTTTTTCATTGTTCCTTGTAATCTTTTCTTTCTGTCTCCTTTTGCTGGATTATATCATTTCCTCACACTTTCTTTAGAAGTAATCTCTATCACATCATAATACATTCCGACATATATCATCCCACACTGTCATCCACCGTCCCCTAAAACATCCATTAATTTCAATCAGTACAAACACAAAATATCCATTGTCTGTCACAACTGCCAAAATCAAGAGTTTTCCATAATCAGTAGTAATATTCAATAAAATTCTAGTAAAATTATTTAACTAATTTGTTTGATATTATTGCTATTATACAATTTCTAAAGATTAAGCGATTAAATATTTAAGTATATTAGGATAGAAACAAAATTATAAGCTTTGTTTGACTTAAAATTTCTAAATTTACATATAATTCTTTAAATACCATACAGTATCTACACACATTAAAAATAATTATTTCAGCAATTACCATTCCAACAAATTCGTAAGTATGACGTACCATCTACTTATAGCAAATTCGGTTGAGCGCACAAAGCGCATTAATACATATTACAATTGTTGTACACTGATTTAATCTGGGTGTAAAAATGAAATGCAAATATTTTGAATTATAAAATACATATTTTACTTGACAGCATAATAAAATATATTAAAAATTTCACGGTTTATAACCTATTTTATATTTATATTAAACACACATCTTTACGTCAATTTATGTACGACTTTAATATGCATCAATGCACACTAGATGTGTCTAATCAAATTCTCTAGTAGTTCGGCTTTCAAATCAATTCAAGTCGACTGAGCAGCAACGGGGATGGCCGATAACTATTTGGCCGGGTTAGAACGTTGACGTTGGGATGTCGTTTGCGATGATGTGTCGTCACGCTGTTATATTGCGTGAAATATTGTTGGCAGATATCACATTTGTATGATTTTTTATCTGTGTAAATAAATTTATGCATCTTGACACGTGCGTATCTCGCGAAAATTTTTCGAGCATAACATGCACTGGTAGGGTCGTTCGCCGATATGTATATGTTCATGTCGCTCTAATGTTTAATTCGACGCTAATATTTTACTGGGCGTACAAGAACTTCGGCAAGTGCAGGCTCATGTGACTGCGAAGGCTGAGCTCCGAGATAAAATTTTTCTATTATTTCGGTGCGGACTTCTGAATTCCATGAATCACACGTTTGTATGCAAGGTATGACTTCTGTAAGCTGCAATAATCATAAATAAAGTTTTTAGTACCAAGTTCTTCGCTAACTCACCTTGTAACAGTTGTGATCCTCGAAATTATAATTCGACATAAATCTTTTGATGTAGCACTGTTCGCGACGTCGAAAGTCGCGCTTGTGCACCCGCCAAATATGGGCATCAAATGAAACTTTCGAAATCAAGCCATATAGATCACAAGTATATGTGACGTCACTGCGAATCTGCATGTGATTATTCATATCCGATTTGCGTTTGAAGGTTTTCTCGCAAATCGTGCAAGGATTTACATCGCTATGCTTCACTATGTGTTCTTTATATCTACAAAGCAGAAGACATGTTGCATGGCATATAGGACATTCATATATCGCACGCACACTTTTCTTTTTCATTTTCAATATTAATCATAGTATTTCTAACGTTTTCATCACATGCTTTTTTCAATATTGTTTCTTTTTTCTTCTTTTGTTCAATTATTAAGTTTCTTATCGTTGAATCTGATTCTATTTCTAGCGAATAATTGTACATCTCGGATTTTTCTTCGCTAAACTCATTCTTGAAACGTTCTCCCATCAACTCTCCGAATTCGAGAATTCTGTAAGCAACAACAATAATTTTTCAGCATTCATATTTAAACGCAATTATATCGTCAAGACATTGATACATACACATGACATGGATACTTTCTCTCCTTCATCCGAAGTTTCATACGAGAATGACCCAAGGACTAATTTGGCAATTTTACAACTTTGCAATTTATACAGACGTTGGAAATAATGACGTTCTCTTATTTCAAAATCAAGGAACAATCAACAAAGATAAGATAATTTCAAAGTTACAAACACTATTTTATATATGAGTTATTTTATTAAACGTATAATAACGAATATCAATGATAACATAAATTTATCGATGCATTTATCCACATTCATACGAATAAGTCTGAGGTCTCGCCTTAGAAAAGAAACTCTAGAAAAGAAAAGAGAAAAATAAGGGAAAGAAAACGAATTCGTCGTTCAACAACATTGGCATTATTCGGCTTACAAGTTATCCTTATCTACACTAAAAAAATAGAACAACAATATTCGTAACGGAACACTTTGAGCACGATAGTACAAATGTATAACCGTATAATTCATGAAAAACTGAACGGACAAATATCGCGCGTTATTTTGTCTCTTGAGCGTTGCACGGGTTACACAAATGTTACAACAAGTGTACAAAAGATATTGTAGAAATTTATCGAGAAGTATCGGGATCAATATCGTGAGTATAACGCTCCGTCGACATTGTCCAACGTAGTTGGTAGATAATATAATCTATAATAATTCAAAACTTGTTTCAGAATTTCTGTCTGTTCTGTTGTTACGATATATAAGCAACAACAACGCGTAAACACGTACTATCGCACTGTTATTATCGTTTAATGTAGTCGTCAACGAAAATCGCATCAACAAGTCATTCATAAAACAAGTCAAAGTTCTTAAACACACGTAGACTTCTGATGGGCCGTTAAGTTGCCCTGGCAAGAGAATCCACGATTGCATATCTGGCACACATAAGGACGTTCCCCGGTGTGTCCGCGTTTGTGAATAGTCAACGTCGATCTCTGTGAGAATGCTTTCGGACACTGGTCACATTTGTACGGCTTCTCCCCCGTATGTACTCTTCTGTGCATCCTCAGATTTTCGGAATCGGTGAAACCCTTTCCACAGATGTCGCAAACGTAAGGTTTTTCCCCGGTATGAATCCGCCTGTGCTTCTTTAAGTGCTCAGCGCTACTGAGACTCTTTCCGCAGTAATCGCAAAGATACAGCTTCGTCGGATTGTGGCTTTCCTTGTGTCGGAAGAGCGACCTCTTCGTGGCAAGTACGCGGCCACAAATGTCACAAGCGGTACTAGTCACTTTGTTGGCCTTCAGCTCGGGATGCGTGCGTCTGCAGTGTGCGGAAAGCTGTCGTCTCAAGTAGAAGGCATTGTTACAGAGCTGACAGACAAACGGCTTCTCGCCCGAGTGAATATTATAGTGTTCCTGAAGATCGAGCTTCTTACGAAAACGTTTGTCGCATTCATTGCATTTAAATGGCAGATCCGCTTTGTCCATGTGTCGCGTCATATGAATGCTCAGAGCCGCCAAAACAGTAGTTTCGTAATCGCACTCCTTGCACACGTAACTCGGTAGGAAATGCGTCTTCTCGTGCCTCGTTAAGTCACGAAACAACCGAAATTTTTTGGGGCAATGTTTGCAGGGGAGATCGCCTACTGTGTGACGCAATAAATGTTTCTGATAGTTGCTCTTGTGTCGAAAAACTTTGTTACAAGTTTTGCAAAGAAACTCCAGCTCAGGCTTTTCTTTCTTCACCTTTTTCAATGATGCGATACGATCGCTCACTCCTGAAGAGTTGCTTTTGCGACTGCTTTTACGTACCGAATGCGTCTTCATGTGTTTGCGAAGACTAATACCAGTTCTGAAGATCCGGCCGCACTGGGCACATGTATTCTTCCGCTTACCTTTGTGCTCGATCTCATGATTATCCAACAAAGACTGCGAGGCAAAGAAGACACCGCAGAGTTTACAGTGATACGCCAAAGGAAGATCTTCCTCGTCATCCTCACTGTACTTTACTTCCTGCTTTATGACGTCTTGTTCAGGATTTGTTGAAACTGCTGTCTCATCAGTAACGTCCACCGGATCCAGGCATTTCGACGAGGACTTCGCAGGTTCGCCATTCTTCTTCACCAGATCAAGTTTAGAGAACATCGGGTAATAGTCTTCAGGAAACTGTAGCTGGTTGTACCTGAAATGGAAAAATTCAGGGGGATATCAGTATCGAATATCCTTGTTATATGGCAACGATCTTTCTTTCATTGTCTGGTCTCGTTGTCTAGCATATTATTTCTACTCCTGTAAGTAAAATTTCTGAACATGCGCAAATTTGCAGCTTTATTATGTGATAAATTAGATAATTTGGTTAAAAAATAATCAAAATCGTTATATTACATTTATATATAGTTTGTCATTTTATATCTAACGATAGAGACATTTAAATATGAAAAAAGCGATGATGAAACATTTGATAGTCATAACTCTGAGTAGCACTTTTTTTATATTAATAATACATTTTTATTTATATTAATAATACATAATGCAGGAATATATTCAATATAAAAAAAAATTATAGCTCTTACTGCAATCCATATAAAATAAACAATGTTACATAAATCTTTCCTGATATTTCTGTTTGTCTATCGGCATTTGCTATATTTACGATATTGTTCAATCATTTTTTATATAAATATATTAATTTCTTATAATAATAATCCACTTTATAATACGTCACCTGTCAAAGATAAAGAGAAAACTTCACGTCAGAATCATAGAAAAACTTTGCAATTCAATTTTTAATGAAATAAATTTGTTTGAGGTTTCTAATGACGGATAATAAATCCTCAGAATTCAATTAATGATATCAGAAGCGAGAAAACACATAATAAAAATTCAGTCATTCATTTTTCAATAAAATCTGATTTAAATATGATATACTTACAAAATATTCGGAAAAACTAATTTTATTTCGGAATAAAATCATATTTATCTGAATTGATATCAATTCGACATACAGTTTGTTTCAATTTTTTTTACATAATTCAATTGCAAGTATATGGTTATTTATTAATTATTAGAGCGCAAGTTTTCGGTCTATTTTATAAATCTGTTTTATCAATTGCGAATGTTTTATTAAAAAATACGTTTTAATATAATTTACAAAAGTTTTTGTTTGATACTTTATCGCTTTTCTGACGCCACAATCCAAGATGGCTGCAATGAGTAGATAGCAGCTTTAATACATTGTAAATAGCACTTCAATAAATCAATAAAACAAATAAAAATAAGAGATCAATATATCAAAATATGTCAGATATCACATAATAACATATTATGATTCCGGCCAAAAGAATTAACATTAAAATATTTGATCATACAGCATTGTGGGCCAGCATCATCAAAATAAATGTAGAATACGGCGTTTATTAATATCGTTGCACTTTATTTCATCGCTTGAATCAATATAAGTCTGATAATATCACTATACACAATGTTTTAAACATGAGATGCAACTGACACAGTATAATAGAAACATTGACTATGTTGATTGCATCATCATTTCATTAACCATGTGTACTTTATTATGAGCATTAAGCAATCCCCTAGACACAAATGATTTGTTGCAATAACTACACTGATATGGCCTCTCACCAGTGTGATATCGTTTATGTATAACGAGAGTCGAATGTTGCGTGAAAGATTTTCCGCAAGTATCGCACGAGTACGGTTTCTCGCCGGTATGAGTTCTTTTATGCACGACCAATGTCGTTCTTTTGTGAAAAGCCTTGCCGCAAACATCGCAGACCAGGGACTTCTTCCCGCCATGAAGACGCAAATGGTCCTGAAGGGATCCTTTAGATGAGACGGATTTACCGCATAAATGACAGTCGTATTTGTTCTCGCCGGTGTGCGACTTGACATGGACTACCAACGAGTTCTTGTAAGCGAATATCTTGCCGCAGAACTCACATTGGTGCTTCACCGGTTTGAAGTTCGGATCATGAATTTTCAAGTGTCGCGCCAAGGTGTGATTATTGGGAAAAGACTTGTTGCAAGCAGTACATACGTGTTCCTTGGCGCCATGCTTCACATTCATATGTCCATGAAGCTCAGCGTTCGTGAAGAAGCCCTTGTTGCAGATCTCACAGTATGTAGTATACTTTTCGAAGTGACGCTTGTAATGAGTAGCTAACTGAGAAGCTTGTATAAACGCGTGACCGCACACGTCGCACACAAAGTTTTTCTCGTGAGTGTGAATTCGCTTGTGTACCGCTAAAGTATTGGTTCTCTTGAAACACTTGCCACAGACGTCGCATTGATAGGGTCGAGCGTCACTATGTGCCACTAAATGACCTTCAAACAAGTTCTTCGATCTAAAAAGTTTCGTACATATGCTACATTCATAAAACGTTTGTCTGTTGAATTGTTTTTTCATGCCTGCATAATTCTGATGAGTAATTCCTTCGATTGCAGCTTTTTCAAGTTCTTTTTGCGTCAGTGAATCCTTGGAAGGCTCATGTCTCAAACTTACGTTTTTGTATTGAACACTGCAATCTTCTTGCTTTATATATTTCTCTTCTTTAACGAAAATTGAAACCAACGTAGAATCCGTACATTCATCTATAGACAGTTCATTTTTTACGCACGTCTGTGCTGGTTTTTCATTTCTGAAAAGAAAATGAAATAATAACTATTAAAATATTAACTGATTTAAACTGATTACTAATAAAATGAATTCAGGAAGGATTATAATTTTATGTGCACTTAATTTATATCTTTCTTCATTAGAAGTTTGTATATTAATGTAATTTTTAGATATCAAATATATATTTTAAAAAAGCAATGTTTCTTACCTTAAAAAATGTTTATTAAATATTTATAATATGTATATACACATATGCATACATGTGTGTGTGTGTGTGTGTGTGTGTGTGTGTGTGTGTGTGTGTGTGTGTGTGTGTGTGTAATATAAGAATCATAAAACAAACGGATCGAAAATATAAAAAAGTATGTACCTTATTATCTTGGTCATATATGTATATAATTAATACTATAAAACTATTATGTAATAAAAATTGGTTTCCTAGGATTGTTTAGAATTAAACAGTAACAACACAATTTTGTGTGTGTGTGTGTGTGTGTGTGTGTGTGTGTAGAGTCCCGTAATTTTTTGCCAAGCGCTTTTATGTAAGTATAAGAGCGGACTAAACTAAGTCGAAAAGTCCTCTACCATTTTTCCAATTTTCGCAATAGTTAACAAGATATTAATTACTAAAAATCGCTAAATATTGATTTTCAATAATTTTTTACTCAAACATTATCAACTTTACAGAAAAACAGCAAGAGACAAAAATTGCTTATTTTCTATTTGTAAAGTTCTATTTATAAAGTTCTGAAAATTTTTTCAGAAATTTTTAATACCATGTTTTCTCATGTTGGTAAAAATAGTTGCCAATATAAGAAAATGCAATACTAAAAAGTCGATAACAAATTTTTAAAAAATTCTTATAGCTTTATGAGAAGAAAATAAATAATTTTTATCACTTGCTGTTTTTCTGTAAAGGTATATATATATATAAATAGTATTTGAGTAAAAAATTATTGAAAACCAATATTCGGCAAATTTTACTAATTAATATCTCGTTAACCATTGCGAAGATTACAAAAATGGTAGAGGATTTTTCGACTCAGTTTAGTACGCTCTATCTACACAAAAGCGCTTGGCCAAAAATTGCAGGACACCTTATATACCGGATATTTTATACCATCCGTACCACATCTTTTTGCTGGCTAAGGTCCAATATTAAAAATATTAAAACAAAAGTTATAGGGTTTAAAAAGAATTATTTACTGATAATCTTATCAGTTTGATCTTAGGTGACGTCGCCAAGGTCACGTCGATTTTTTAAAATGGAATATCTAACTTTTTATTCAAGTATCTAATAACCGATGTCGAGAGCTTTTCAAAACACTATAATAAAGCATATATTTTTCATTGAGTACTTTTCGAGTTACAAGGCTCGAAAGTTACAGTACTGCCGACATTAGCATTACGCAAGATGTCCGACCGATAGTTAAAAACTTTCTGAATGTTGTTCAGGATCATGTTCTGAATAACATTTGTCAAGATCAAAGTCATTGGAGGTTGTACCTCTTATTTTCAGTTTTACATAAAAATGAATTCTTAGTGCAAAAATGAAAATAAGAGAAATAATCTCTAGTGGCCTTGATCTTGACAAATGTTATTCAAGACATGATTCTGAACAACATTCAAGAGGTTTCAGCCATCAATCAGACACCTTCTGTAATACTAATATCGGCGATACTATAATTTATCAAGCCTTATAACTCTAAAAGTATTCAATAAAAAAATAACTTTATAATAATGTTTTGGGAAGCTCTCGACATCGGCTATTAGACTCTGGAATAACAAATAGGATGTCCCATTTTTAAAAATCGACGTGACCTTAACCTGACCTTGACGCCACCCAAAATTAAACTGACAAGATCAGTAAATAGATTTTTTTAAACCGCACAACTTTTGTTTGAACACTTACGATTGGACCTTATCCTGCGAAAACAAAAGGATGATACAGGTGGTCTGAAACACCCGGTATATACTATACATAAACGCGCGCACGTTTTTTTTTATTATAAACACAAATACATATTAAATTATTCTTGACAAAGTATAAAGCATTTTTTTCCATAATATATGCATATCCATTAAATTCGTGAATTTGCGCAAATTTACAGCTTTATCATGCAATAAATTGGATAATTTGGTTAAAAAATAATCAAAATTGTCTTATATCTATATGTACATAATTTGTTATATTGTATCTAACAATTGAAACATTTGAAATATGAAAAAAGCGATATGATGAAACAGCTTTTGATAATCGTAACTCTCTGAGAGTAGCACTTTTATTTATATTAATAATGTAGGAATATATTCAATATAAAACAAATAATTATAAAATATTTATAAAATATTCGAAAAACTTCTTGTATTTCGGAATAAAATCATATTTATCTAAGTTGAAATCAATTCGACATACAGTTTGTTTCATTTTTTTTACATAATTCAGTTGCAAGTATATGGCTATTTATCAATTACTAGAGCATAAGTTTTCAATCTATTTTATAAATCTGTTCTATCAATTGCGAATGTTATTTTATTAAAAAATACGTTTTAATATAATTTACAACAGTTTTTTTAGATATTTTTTTCGCTTCTCTGATGTCACAGTCCAAGATGGCTGCAATGAGTATATAAAAGCTTTAATACATTATAAATAACACTTCAATAAATCAATAAAAAAAAATTTTAATAAGTAATTAATATATAAAAATTATGGGTATAAAGAGAGTGACGCTAATTAGTCGCCGTTTTGTGTCCTATGTCTGGGGTATCTATATGGGATATCTATATAACTCCTCGTCTCAACCTTTTCTTTCTTTAACGTTGTCTTCTTTCTAACTAACAATAAGGACACTTAATGGCGGGGCCAATCAGCATTAGGTATATGCTTTGGCGCCACTCTCTTTATACCTACTCTAATCAAAATATGTCAAGTACATGATAACATCAAATTACGATTCCCGCAAAAAGTATTAACATCAAAATATTTCATATAACAGTGTGGACAAGCATTGTTAAAATAAATGGTAGAATACGGCGTTTATTAACATCGTACCTCTTTACATCATCGCTTGAATCCACATAAGTCTGATAATATCACTATATAATAATGTTTTAAACACGAGATGCAACTGACACAGTATAATAGAAACATATACAAATTGTATAACTATGTCAATTGCACTATTTCCTTAAAAATGTGTATTTTATTATGAATATTAAGCACTCCGCTAGACACAAATGACTTGCTGCAATAACTACACTGATACGATCTCTCACCGGTATAATATCATTTGACATTTATGTGTAACGAGAGTCGAACGATGCATATAAGACTTTCCGCAAATGTCGCACGAGTATGATTTCTCGCCGGGATGAGTTCTTTTATGCTTGATTGTCGTTTTTCTGTGAAAAACCTTGCCGCAAACATCGCAGATGTTTTTTACGGGCAGGTTCTCCCCGCCATGACGACGCAAATGATCCCGAAAGAATGCCTTAGAGAAGAATCTACCACATAAATGGCAGTCATATTTTATATTGTTCTCGTCGATGTGCGATTTGACGTGGAATACTAACGAGTTCTTGTAGGCGAATATCTTGTCGCAGAACTACATTGATGCTTCACTGATTTCAGATCATGAATTTGCATATGGCGCGCCAAGATGTCATTAGTGGCGAAAGACTCGTTGCGAACAGTACATACGAACAGTACATACAGTTTCTTGACGAAGGCATGCTTCGCTTTCATATGTCTGTGGAGCTCGGTGTTCGTGAAGAAACCCTTATTGCAAATTTCACAGTGTATCGTATACATTTCGAAGTGACACTTGTAGTGAATGGTTAACTGAGAGGTTTGTAGAAATGCGTGACCGCATGTAGGGCACACAAAGTTTTTCTCCTGAGCATGAACTGATCGCTTGTGTCGCGCTAAAGTATTGGTTCTCTTGAAATACTTGCCGCAGACGTCGCATGGATAGGATCGAGCTTCGCTATGTGCCACTAAATGACCTTCAAACAAATTTTTCAATCTAAGAAGCTTCGTACATATGCTACACTCATAAAACGTTTGTATGGTAAATTGTTTTTTCATACCTGAATAGTTCTGATGAGTAATTCCTACGTTTGTAATTTTTTCAGATTCTTTTTGTGTCAGTGAATCCTCGGAAGATTCATGTCTCAAACTTACATCTTCGTATTAAACACTGCAATTTTCCTGCTTTATATATAAAGAAGAGACATATGCCTCTTCTTCAACGAAAACTGAAACCAACGTAGAATCCGTACAATTCATCTATAGACAGTTCAATTTTTACACTCGTCTGTGCTCGTTTTTCATTTCTGAAAAGAAAATGAAACAATAACTATACGTATAATATCAACTGATTTAAATTTATTACTTTTTAAAAATTACTTATTTAAAAATATACATGGCGTTCGGAAATTCAACCGATAATTCGTGGGCAGATAGAACGGACTAAACCGAGTCGAAAAGTCCTGTATCATTTTGCAATTTTCACAGTAGTTAACAAGATATTATTTACCGAATATTGCTGAATATTGGTTTTCAATAAATTTTTACTCAAATATATTTCAACTTTACAGAAAAACAGCGAAACAAAAATTGTTAATTTTCTTCTCATAGAGCACTGAGAATTTTTTCAGAATTTTTTAATACCATATTTTCTCATGTTGGTAAAAATAGTTTCCAATATAAGAAAATGCAATAATAAAAAGTCGATAAAAAATTTTGAAAAAATTCTTAGAGCTTTATAAGAAAATAAATAATTTTTATCTCTTGCTGTTTTTCTGTGAAGTTTTTTAATAGTATTTGAGTAAAAAATTATTAAAAACCAATATTCGGCAATTTTTACTAATTAATATCTTGTAAACTATTGCGAAAATTGCAAAATAGCACGGGAATTTTCGACTCAGGAGCGTTGTCAGTTGAATTTCCGAACACTCTGTGTACATATAGATATATATACACGCGTTTTTTTACAAACACACATACATATATTTAATTATTCTTCAACATTTTTTTCATAATAACAAATCTGCAAATAAAATATAATTATCATTTACTGTAAAATAATAAATATATTTTTTTAATGTTAAACCAATCTCGTGCTACAAGATGATGCGTACCTTTTAAAAATATCTAATGAATATTTATAATATTTGTAATCTTGATATTTTCATATTGACGGTTGTTCCATCGTTTGCTTCCCGTATCCAATTATTATGATGTAGGAAGCCTGCATTCTATTAATATATTTAATATAATCTACTATTCAGAGAGACATACAACTCGCAGTTATCGATGACAATGTATGACGACGAATAAACTTTTAATAATTTTTTATTTTTAATGGTTTTGACAATAAAGATTACACATAAATATATATAGCAGAAAATGATGTACGTAATATATTTACAATAATAAATTTAATAATAATCGATAATATATATATTTATTACATTATTAAAATATATATATAAAATATATGTTTAACTAAAAAATCAAAGTTTAAATAAATTTAAAAAAATTTAAAAAAAGCTTAAAAAGAGATTAATTATTAATAAAAATTTTCTGATAAATTTCTACACTAGATTGAAATATTATTCCTAGTTGTTAGATAACGGAAGAGACAATTACGTTCCTCCGTAAGAGAGAAGAAAGAGCGTTATATTTTCATAAAATATTTTAAAATTTATATCAAGTAAAATAAATTAAATTAAAAAAATATATATAATTGTACAATGTGCATGTCTACTTAATAAGTCTATTAGTTCAGAATGCATTTAGCAAAATATAAATATATTAGTAGTCTATAAAATAAATCTTAAGTTTTTAACTGCATGTTTCCTTTTTCATGATTATTATCAGTCTCATATCTCTAACGAGAGATTAAATTCTTTTTATACATATTTTGTTCAGTTTTGTTTACTCTGTATTATTTTTCCCCCCACAAAGGAATATATAATTATTCACATTTTTAATAAAACATAGAAATTACAAGATTCAATAATTATGGGAAGATATATAACTTATTTATATAATTTAATCATTAAACCTAATACATATAGATTTCGTTCTTATATCTTTTTAAGTTATGATTACAATGAATGCATATTCTGATGAATATATCAGAACAAACTGAGTGTTTTTTACGAGAATATTTACACTGTGTGCGTACAGTTCACCAAATGTCGTTTCAACGAATTTGTTTATTTGTATGACTTTCTGAAATATACAGGGTGTCCCGAACTTTTTTGCCAATCACTTTTGTGTAGATAGAGCGGACTAAATTGAGTCGAAAAGTCCTCTACAATTTTGTAATTTTTGCAATAGTTGACAAGATATTAATTACTAAAAATTGCAAAATATTGGTCTTGAATAATTTTTTACTTAAATATTATCAACTTTACAGAAAAACTGCACGAGACAAAAATCATTTATTTTCTTCTCATAAAGTCTGAGAATGTTTTCAGAATTTTTTATCAATTTTTTAGTACTGCATTTTCTTATTTTTTTCAACATGAGAAAATACGGTATTAAAAATTCTGAAAAAATTCTCAGAACTTTATGAGAAGAAAATAAATTATTTTTGACTCTTGCAGCTTTTCTATAAAGTTCATAGTATTTGAGCGAAAAATTATTCAAGACTAATATTTGACAATTTTTAGTAATTAATATCTTGTTAACTACTGCGAAAATTGCAAAATGGTAAAGGACTTTTCGACTTAGTTTAGTCCGCTCTATCTATACAAAAGTGATTGGCAAAAAAGTTCGGGACATCCTGTATATTGAAAAACTAATCAGTTTATTGAATTAGTTTTAAAAATAATAATTTATGTAGAATATAGAGGAAAAATTTATCTTAATTGAGATTTATCTAATAAGAAGTGTAAGATCAGTCAGAAATAGTATTGTCATTTTTTTCTCTTAAAGCGAACATTTCATTTATGCATTCATTTGTTCCACTTACAAGTAAAATATTTTTAATAATGGACTTTTCAAAAAATACAAATCATCGATATCATCCATTTTATGTAGTTGCGACACTTAGGCCCAGTTTCACAACTGGTGGTTAACTCTTAATTGCGCGAAGTTCAACTTATTCATTATTTCTTTTTAATTCTAGAATTAGAAAAAGATGAGAAATAAGTTGAATCTTGATTAAGAGTTAACCGTGAGTTGTGAAATTGAGCCTTAAGGTCTTAAAATTCCGAACTTTGAGATTATAAGATTACATTTCGTTAGAATACGCATTTACTATAACCACCTATATTTCTAATATTTTAGATAAATTCATTTTATACGAATTCATTAGAACAAAACAAGTTCGTTAGAACATCCACTGTATCCGTAGTCTTAATGGCATAATCAATTATTCTCACTTTATACTAATATCTTTCAATATATTGATCGTGTATAGTAAGAGAGTACAGGTCAAAATCAAAATTAAAAAGCCACATTTAACACTAAACGCAACATCACATGGCAGTGAATGTACGAACTTCGAAAAATGTTTTGTTCACTTGCTTTCATTATGAGATTTCATATGAGAGTTTAATGAGCCCTGTTGCGTAAATCTCTTCTGACACACCTTACATTCATAAGGTTTCTCGCCGGTATGCGTTCTTAAATGCACGATTAGATATTTCCGTACGCTAAACGCCTTGCCACATACCTCGCAAACGTGTGGCTTCTCGCCTGAATGTATACGCATGTGAATTTGCAGATACGTTTTGCTGCTGACAGATTTCCCGCACACCTCACATGTGATTTGATTTTCGCCAGTATGTATCTTAAGATGCACTTTTAATGCGGCCTTCCAGTAGCTTTCGAAGTCACAGATATTGCACTTGTGCTTCTCCCTCTCGCCGTGGGATCTCATATGCATATTGAGATATGCAGCACTTGCATACGGGGTGTTACATATTTTACATATAAATGGCTTCTCGCCGGTGTGAGTGAGCAAGTGCCGCTCCAACGTTTGATTCGTGTAAAAACCTTTGTTGCAAGTCTCACAATGAATCACATATTCTTGATTGTGCTTCTTTTTGTGCAGACGCAAATCATATCCGGAAACTTTTGATACACCACATATGTCACAGATGAAACGTTTGTTATGCTGCTTCAGATGAGTTTTCAAGAACTCCTCGGTCTTGAAACACTTGCCGCACATAACGCATTGAAAAGGTTTTTCCTTTTGATGTGTTTTGATCTTATGTTTTTGCAGTTTCTCGTGATTATCAAAGACTTTATCGCAATCCTCGCAACGATCTTCAGTCTTTGGATTCCTCTCATGGTCTTGTCTGTGCTTCAAAAATTGTAGCTTCTTGAGCATTTGTTTCCCACAAATTTCACACTCGTAAACTATCGCACGTTTACGATTCGAATCGTGTTCGGAAACCTGTTTTAGAATACATATCTCCGACGCAGATTCTGGTTTGTCGTTCAAATCTTCAGGCTTATATTCGATCGTTTCCATAACTATTTCTTGATGACCAATGTGATGATATTCTTCCGCTATAGGTACTTCATCTTGATATCGTACTAATTCTATATCTTGCAATTCGTCAATTGGATCCAGCTTTATGTCTTCTATGTCGATCTCGTCGCACCTGTAATAAATAAATCTGTCAACAGCGCGAGGAAGTAACGAAAAACTGTTATAATAAATATAGTATCAGTTGACAATTGATTTACTTGAGCTAAACATTTTCACACATTCTTGATAAGTTTTCCACAGGAAGCACTTTCGTATTATACTTATTGAGTCGATCAATTTGCCAATAAATTTGATTATCACTATTAGACTTGATTACAAAATTAGATAATAACATAAACTTAAGACCGTTTTATAATGCTTGTTAGATTTATAATCATATATGTATATTATATTTTTAAAGTTAAATACTATAAAACATTTTATTTTGTAAAGTTTCTATAAACTTTTCTTAACATTTTTATAAATTGTCTAATTTAGAGATACAATGTACACCCTGAAGATATAACTTACACAATCAATATCTCTTTTTTAAAAGCATGATTGTTTAATCAAAATAATGTATAATTCTTATTTTTAATCAGAGAAAATTTTGCATTTTTTCTATTAGAATAGTTTTCATATATTTTATATTTCGACTATTTTACCTTTACTCGATTATTAATTGCTGTTTAAAATTTGATCATGAAAGATATTTTACACACACTTAATTTTTCTGATTTATTTCAAAAGTCTTACATATTTAAATTAATTATGAAATGATTGAAAGCGGAGTATAAATTATAAATAATATAACAAATTACAGAGATACATTGAAATTTATTGAATTACATAATGTATACAAAGTTAATACAAAGTATTCAATTGAAAAAATAAATTTATTTGATTATCTAGTCAATATTTTAATTATGAATATAAAAATAAGTATTTATTAACATTGCATGTAACAATATATTAAATAATAGTACAGTTTGAAAATAAGTACGTAAATTAATAAACAATAAGACATTTCATTAATAAAATTGAATCTTAATCTTCGTGTGGTTTTTTAAAACTTCATTAAGTCATGTTTTCATGTATCACTGAATTAAATTCAAAAATAACTAACTTCATATTTTCATAACATAGACTATAATTCATTAACATAGACTATAACTTAGACTATAATTAATATCACTATCATTCGATTAACTATGCAGCTCACATGGAACATGTTAAACAAGAAATATTAATATAAAATAATGATTTCATCAGTGAATTAAACCAAATTACAGTAATTAATATCAATGTTGTGTAATGCAAATATAAAATCAGTTCGAAAAGAATTATATAAGATTTTGGAGAAAAAATTAAAAAAAAAGAACAAATAGGAAGACGCTTTCATTTAGGATTCTCGTGTCTCCGAAGATGCGCAGTAAGAGTACCCCGTTGGGTAAAACGTTTTTCGCAGATTTTACACTTGTAAGGCTTTTCACCAGTATGAGTTCGCCGATGTTTAACCAAATACTTTCTAGCGCTGAACGCTTTGCCACAAAATTCACAAATCTCCGGTTTCTCACCAGTGTGTATTCTAATATGAGTCTTCATGTACTGTCGTCCGATTAGCTTGCCACATACTTCACATGTCACACTGTTCTCACCAGTGTGAATCCACATGTGCTCCTTGTAATAATAACTATAGAACGTTTCAAAACTGCATATATCGCACTTAAATTTCTTCCTCGTCTCAGCATGAATCTTCATGTGATTTCGGAGATAAACTTGATTTCTGAAGGATTTGTGACAAATCTCGCAGATATAGGGCTTTTCGTCGATATGCATGGTCATGTGATACTTCAAAGCAGCCTTTAAGTAGAAGCCCTTATTACAGATCTTACAGAATTCCGTGAACTGCTTGTTGTGCCGCCTGATGTGCATCTTTAGATAATATTTGGAAGTCAGCTTCGCACCACATATCTGACAAATGTGCGGTGCGCCATGTAACGTTTTGTGCACATTCAAATACTTCTGTTTCTTGAATATCTTATGACACTGATCACACTTAACGGGACCTGCTAATAATTCCTCATTTTTCTCTCGAACCTTCTTGATTTTTTCTGTTTTTTCAATTTTCTTTGTCTTCTTAATTGTCTCAGTCTTGAGTGTTTCTTTCCATTCCTGCTTCTTTTGTGTGTCCAGAAATTGCCTACATTGTATCCGGCGATGGTTAATCAATTGCAACTTTTTCGAGAAAGTCTGTTCGCATATGCCACATTCGTGTTTCTTTTTTTCTGCTTGACGCAACGCTTCTCGGGTTCTAAGTATTGATTGTTCCGTTCTATGCACTATCAAACTGGCTTCTGTGTCAAAATCTTCATTGCATGAATCACAGTGGTACGCGGTTACTTCTTGAACAAGAATTGTTCGTGCAAAAGTTTTGTTATCAATCTCTTCAAGAATAACGAAGGCTGCGCTTTGATCTTCCCTTTCTACAGGTTTATGAGGTACTCTAGAAATCCATTTTTTCGTTCTGAAAAGAAATAAAGAAACAGATTATATTCATAATTAAAAAAGAAATGTTTTTAACTTTAAAATAAGATATTTAATCAATTCATGTTACATGTTAGACAATTAGACGATAGACATCATTATATAAGATATAAAATAGTACAGATAAAAGAAAAATTATATAATAAAGCAAATTGTAAAGTAAACAAATCAATACAGTTTATTTAAGCAAAAAGGCACATCTTTTATATTCATTAAAGTCTTCAAGTGTAGTAAGAAATTTAATAAATATGCCTACATAAAATATTGCCAATATAAAATATTAAAATCTTGTTACTTACTGTACAATTGGAAAGCTGCGATCTCAGTGACACATCGAGTTAAATATTTCATATATCATACAAATTGTTGGAAATCAAAGTACCAAGAAAAAATATTGGTAAGTCTACGAAAAAATAGATAATTTTTTAATTTACATATTAATCCCTAGAGAGAGAGAGATATCAAATCATCTATATGTACAAAAGAGAATAAAGTAATATAACAAATCCTTTCAAAAATATTTGCAAAATCGAATGACTATGTTAAAAGAATTCAAATAATTTACCTATAATTATAATCTATTTTTTAAACATTTTATATTCAGACGATTTCAAAAGATTTTCAAGAATATTTCTGAAGAATTACAAATATTTTACTGAAATAATTGCTTACATAAAAATAATACTAGAATAAAATATAAATTACATAAAAATAAAAAGTTATTATTCTATGTAAAGTATCACGCAAAAATATCAAACTTTGTAAACTTTGTAAATAAATCAAATTAACATTTGGAAATAAAGACAATATTTTCTGCCAATTTCTTGTGAAACTTGAATTTTTTTTATTGTCAATATATGAAGTTATAAATAATACATGATATAAGAAATTAATATCCACAAGAATATAACATAATTTAAATACTGCTAATAACAACTGTGTAAAATCCGATGAAGCATATAATAATAATAGTTCTATATTACTTAACCATTATTCCGTTTTTTTTTAATAGAAAAATAGCATAATTAAAAAATGAAATTTCTTTGATATTTATATAATTAAGGGCCAGTTATTCCATCTTCGGTTAAACTGTGATAATTTACTTACTAGATAAACAAAAAAGTAAGAGTAAAATTGTTCCACTTTTTGATAAATTTTACTTATTAAATAAATCTGGCAATCCGCGCATGTGATTGGGTAATCTTGCTATTTATCCAAGGTAAAATTTACCAAAAGGTGGGATAACCCAGCCTAAGTAAAGATACTTATAATCAAATGTATTTTATTATTACAAGATTATTAAAAAATACAAATTTTATTTTACTTCAATTAAGAATTTTAGTTTCATTTCTTTTTGTAACAAAAAATTAATGAGGTCAAACTAATTACATTGTTCATAAATGGATATAATTGCACTGGAAGATAGCAAAATACATATTTATAAATTTCTGCAAAACTACAGCATTTTTATTAGACATTATCATATCATTAATCGCCAATAATAGATTTATTCCCAATTTTTACATAATCGTGTATAACTTTCTCTTTAAACAATTTAACAATAAAGGCACAGGAAACTCGATTTGTAACAATTAGGCAAGTATTATATTCAAAGAGCGTACAATTATTTACACTAAAATATATCATTAATGAATTTCTATAAAGATAAAGACGAGTACGAAGCAAATATAAAATAAATAACTATCTCTTTATATATGTATCATATCAGTATTACAAGTAAAACAAATATAAGCATAAATTTAAAAAATACTGTTACAATAATAAAATTAAAAAGTTATGGACGGTTTTAACAGCTTGTAAAATCACTCGCTTTTTCTGACGTTTTGAACATAATGGACAAATCTCAAATCGCTATATACAAACGTACAAGAACTATTTTTTCTGCTTCGAATTTGTCTGTATTAATTTATTTACGGTAAAATTTCATTAACAAATCTTTTCGCAATTTGATCGAATTTCATAAGGTAATTAATTTTTTTAACATGTTGCATTGTGTAGTTAGTCTGCAAAACGTTTTTTTTTACATAATTCTTAGATCGATAATTATACTCACATTATTCACCGACTATAATAAAAATTGGCATTATCTTGTAAATCTTTTAAATTAGACATTATGTATAAGCATCAATAATATCAGACTTAGGAATAAAAAAAAGGGGGTTACCTACCTCATTTAAATCAATAAGTGTCGCATTTATTTTAATATAGATATTCATACTTTGCTCTTCTACCTCACTGATTATGGCTAAGAAAAATGAAATTAATAGTAATAAATACATATCCATGTCATATTTATAAGATTTTTTGTATTGCTATTTTGGATTGCTATTTTTTTGAAGAAATTTTCACGTTTGAAACCTGCATAACTAGTGTTCTAATTGAGAATCATGTATTATGCTTATTCATACCTAAATCTATTACTGTTCATTATTTTCAGCAACCCAATATTACAAAATAATCTCAAGGTGTTCACTGAACTTTTGTAGAAAAATTCCTTAAAAATTTATTTTCATTGAAAATTTTAAGATTAAAGAATTTCCTAATGCAACTTTAAAATAATTTAAATGAAATTTAAGTGCAAGTAACATAAATAAATCATAATATATTGAAAACTAGAAGACAGGAATTCTACAATAGCAGGGTAGCCACAGAAAATGAATTTAAAAATTCCCTGACTTTTCCCGGTTTTCCAGATCTGTGGCAATCCTGAATGGGTAGTTTTGACCTATTTTTTTTGCAATCATTTTTTAGATATATATAGAATAATAGAGAGAAGGCGCATTACAATGCAATATCAGTAAACTACTCTATTCTGATGACAATAAGTATTGTTTTCTGTCTCTCATTTTTTTAAATAAAAATTTGTGAAAAGAAAATGTATGTAAATATACGCGGATGTGCATGCTACACTATTGCTAACTGATTCTCGACATTTTACATTATCAAGAAAAAATAATAAACGAATATTTCCAGGAAGAATTTAAAAATAAAATTTCAAAAATTTTCTTGATTCCTGGTAAAATTCCATGAATCTAATTTTCAAGAATAAAACAGAAATTTCATAAAAATTGCAGATTTTCGAAAATTTTTTCAGATCGTAAATAACGTATACTGTATTTTTTCTGGAAATATTTTCCAGTAAAATATCATTTAAAAAATACTGTACTAAGTACAACTGCGCTACTATATCTTTTACAACTTTTAGTATTGATATATACCGATTCCATTTAGAGACCCTGATTCGATAAATACTTGTTCACATTTTAATCGATGCTTATTACAAGTATATTTTTCATCTAACAGAACATAGCATTACTACTAAAGCAAATTTATCTTACAATATACTTCCACCAGTTATTTTATAAAATTAAAACGCTTAACGATTTGTGTAAATTGCGAAGTATCTGGCAGTTATTTATATCTATTCTTTGCACCTTCTGCTAATATCACTTACGCTGATGATAAGAGAAATAAACAAGCTTGATTACATAAAAAAAGTATAGAATCTAAACAATCACTGTCCTAACTACAACATTATAGTGACAGTTTCGTACGACACTGATTCCTCTTCCTGTTGCGAACTTTCTTGCTGCGGTTGCTGCTGTTCCTGTTGCTGTCGAGCGTTTTGTTTCGCGTGCGTTTTCAAGTGCGAGTTCAGCATCGTTTTTGAAGCAAACGATTTATGACAGTATGTGCAGGGATAAGGTCGATCACCTGTGTGACCTCGTAGATGTACTACTAACGTAGTCCGTTGGGTAAACCTTTTCTTGCAATGAGTGCACTGATGCGGTTTCTCACCCGTATGCGTGCGACGATGCACGCTCAGATAGTTCTGCGAGATAAAGCCTTTACCGCAAACGTCGCAAACATGAGGCTTCTCGCCGGTGTGCTTGCGCTGATGTACCGCGAGATAAGTCTTGCTGGATACGGACTTGCTGCATATCGTGCACACGTACTCGTTTTGCGGTCCCGCGTCGTGAGTCTTCATATGCATCAGCAACACTTGTCTCCGAGAGAAACGCTTGTTGCACAGCTCGCAGTGATGTTTTCTTTGTGGCTGTACATAGTCCGGTTGATGTAGCTTTGAGTGTAATCGTAGACCTTGGCGGTAGCGAAATGTGGCGTTACACACGTCGCACTGAAACGACTTTTCATTCGCATGCGACAACAGATGTACCTGACAGTTGCTCTTGCTCTGGAATTGTTCGCCGCATTCCTCGCACTGATACTTGTAATTAGACACATTGTGGCACTTCTGATGAGTGATTAAGTTCTCTTTGCGGGTGGTCACGTAGTCGCAATTGTCACAGCTAAAACAGTCTTCGACGTGTTTCTTCTGATGCTCACGCAGCTCTAGTATCGTCATGAAGGTACAGCCACAATTCTCGCAGACTAATTGCTCATCTTGCTGCATTTGTTCTTCCGAATGAGATTCGTGCATCTTTAAATGCATATTAAAAGCTTGTTCACAGATGAAATTGCCGCCACAGAACTCGCATTTCAAGGTACTCTCGTAAACGAGCGTCGTCTTCCTCTTCGATTGTTTGGGGTCTGTCTGTAACTGCTTCAGCTTGACCGGCTTGATGAAGATCTGCTTGATTACGCTGGATCCACACTGCTGCCGATCCTGAGGCAGCACCGAGAGTCTTGACACAAAATATCTGGAAAGAAGAGAGACACAAACGGAAGTCAGTGCTCGTTCCTCGCTGCCTCTTTCGTTGCCTTAACCAGGCCTTACGTGGTAAGCGAGATATGTACAGGGATGATCAGCTGAACACTCGTGCTCGATTGTATGGAAGTTGGGTAGTCAATAAAGCGCCTCATTTTGTGATTTCCAGTATTCTCTTTATTACGTAGCCATCTGCCTTTTATTTTTCTCTCATCAATGTCTTATTATACGCTTAAACAATGATTATTCGCGAACGAACACCGTCGTCTTCTGTACTACTTGTACTTGCAACCTTGTAGCATACAATTCGCAACTACAAAATACCATTTATATTTTATGCTTTCTTAATACTAATGTTGTGTTTGTATTGTGTTCGTTAATAAAATGCGGCCGTCTTAACAATACTAATTATATTATCATACCATAATTTTCTTTTCTTCTAAGTGCATAATCTCACTATTTCTTGCTTATAGTATATACAGAATGTTGTATTACTATCATACGAGTCATAAATTCAATTACACATTTTCCGAAAAATTTTGAATTACTTAATTTCCTCTCATAGAAAAAGTTTGATAAAAAGTGAAATTTGTCGGACTTCTATAATCTTTAATGTCAAATATACTTGCAGATAAATAATTTTCAAATTGAAAATTAGTATTAATTAGTATTAATATAAAATAATTAATATTATTTGATATCACATCCATTTGTTCCAAGGATTAATATTATTTAATACACCCATTTGTTCCAAGGATTAATTGATTAAAATTTGATTTTCAATTATTTATACCCGATGTAAATAATTTATATTTTTTAATTGAGCTTTTAGTACCTAAAAATGTCCATATTATCGAGCCGAACCTTGAGCGAAGCTTCGAGCCGAATCTTGAGCGAAGCTTCGAGCCGAACTTTAAGCTGGGCTTCAAGCGAAATTTCAAGCTGAACTTGAAACCGAATTTAGAGGCGAGCTTTGAATCAAACCTCGTATGTCTTGTGTGCATATATGACTGTACAAAACATACAATTAAAACCACAATATAGATCGCTGAAATGCTCGCAATGCTCACGAAGCTCTCTAGATTCAGTTCAAGGTTCGACTGGAGATACAGCTCGAAACTCTCTTTAAGATTCGACTCAATAATCTGAACTATCTCGAGATCAAAAAAATATTCTATAATAGAAATACCCTGTATAACATACTCGTATAAATGTACTTTTACCATTTTTCTCTGCACACACTTTTATTACTATAATTTATTAATTTAATATTATATAATAAAAAATTGTTATACATACTATTATATAAATGTTAAAAAGAGTTTCGTTTTCTTTTCTTAACTATATAAAGGAGCAGAGAATCAACTAGGTAATTATAATGAATGTCAGTAGGAAAAATCTTATAATATGCAAAATTATACGAACTTTTTCATAAATGTATTATAGAAAATTAAGATATTGTTCATATCGCGAAATAATAGCTTTACTATTCATGTAATACTTGCACATTACAGAACATTATGTCCATTAATTATAGTTATTTGGATGTTAATATTTTTTGTCCATATTTTTAAAATATAAATTACAGATCGATATTGAAAGATTGTTCGCTTGAACAATGATAGCGAATAATACAATGTCAAACAGTTGAAAGTTTGAAGTATTAAATTCAAGCAATCGATCACTAGAGAAACGATGATGCAGATATTTTTCATCAACATTTTGTACTTTTTATCAACTGTATTCATTTGCACTTAAAAAAATTCACAAATGTAAAAAGAACAAAGGAATTACTTATATAGTTAATAGTTCCTTAACTTATTGAAGTTAATGTTTTTCGAATTAACATATGCTTCAGTATAAATTTTATTTTAGTACCACAAATGTACGTTTCTTAAATTTTATTTATTAAAACATTTATAGAGAAGTCACATTTCTTCTGCTTACATTACAACTATATTAAATTGTAATGTCAAAAATCACAGAATAAATAAAGAAAAATCTTACAAAAATATTACATTGAGCATAAATATTTTTTAATAAAACATTTCTAATTAAACATATGTACCGAGAAAATTCTTCTTTTATTTTGAAATAAAATAAAATATATATTTATTTTAATTTAACACAACTCAAACATTAAGCGTGTGCTCTCCCGAGAATGTGCGGCTCTTTTTTTTCACTCTCTCTCTCTCTCTCTCTCTCTCTCTCTCTCTCTTTATATAAAAACTATATATTTTTATATATATATATATATACAGTGAGTCAAAACAGATCATCCGAATAACACCCATAGTTTTGGAAATAGGAAAAATGTTTTAGATGAAAGTAAAAAGGTTTCAAGGAGGACGTATTTTGGTCATGTTGTTCTTCTAGATGGAGGCGTCAAAAAAATATGAAGGTCACCTCAATTTTTTTTAATGGAATTGTATAATTTTTTTACGTAATATGATTTCTCTAATTATTCTGCATATAAGAGTATTAAAGTAGAGATATAAAAAAAAAAACAATAATTTAAGAGATATTTTGTACTTCATTGACACATATTATGACATAAATAATTCGTAAACTATTAATTTTTTTATAATCGTACCTTAATACTTTCATAAACAGAATAATAAGATGAATTAATTGGTGGAAAAAAAACAGTTGCTAATTTAAAAAATTATCCATTTTGCATACAAAATTTTTTAAGCAGCCATGCTTTTCCCTCCATCAATTTATTCATCTTATTATTCTGTTCATAAAAGTATTACGGTAAGATTATTAAAAAATTAATAATCTATCAGTCATTTAACATTTTATGTCAAAATATGTGTCGATGAAGTATAAAATATCTCATTTACTATTGGTTTTTTGATATCTCTACCTTAATACTTTTATATGTAGAATAATTACGAGGAATCTCTTCAAAATATTGTATAAAAAAAAATTATAGAATTTTAAAAAATGGAGGTGACCTTCACATCTTTTTGACACCTCTACCTAAAATAAAAAAAAACAACCAAAGCACGTCTCTTGAAACTGTTCCACTCTCGTTTGAAACCTTCTTTCCTATCTCCAAAACTGTAAGTGTTATTCGGGTGGTCGGTCTTTAAGAGACTCATCCTGTATATAGTTGTCGATTACTGGAATATAAAAGGCGTTTTCAGCATATTTTACGAATCTAATCTACTAATTGCTAATGTTATTTTATTGAAAAATACTTATATTTTGAATATTTTGCTAGAATTTTTTTTATGTATTTTTTCGTTTCCAAGTTACAATTTAAAACTGCTGAAAAAACAAGAGCCCATGGAGGATTTTTTGTTATCGAAAATCTCGTACATATAAAACAATAAGTCTAATTACAATATTAAAAATGCACTTTTTACATATGTAAACATAATTGATATGAATTATATGTACATAGTTGAGCAAATATAAATAAATGAATATTATGGTATGTATCTTACAAGAATACATTTTGTATACATTTTAATATTTAAAACAAAATAAAATCAATCTCATCATTTGAAAAATTCTGTAAATATATCATCGTTAGACTAATATTAGCACAAATACATGATCTTTGTAAAAGATATTGTCAATTTTTATTAATCGGCAATATATACACAGAGATGCACGTATAACGTACTTTTGCAAAAATGCAATTTAATGTTATATTAATAAAAAAAAAAAAAAATAAACATTTATGTAACGCTAAGGTCGAAAATCACTGCGAAAAATCATTAAACGCTATCATTTATTCTATCTGCGGATCTACTTTCTAAATTGCACGTAACTTCTAGGACTATATCTAGATATTTAAGCGTCTTCATACTTACATGTCACATTTACGTAATTCATGTTACACGTTCTACCCTGTCTTTCATCCCATATTAATTAAAGGCACCTGAATTCAGTTGAAATTAGTTACCGTATTATAAAGCAATCGGTCAACAATTTCATTAATATAATCAAAAATGTAATGTTAATGCAAGAAGCATAAAAATAATTATTCATTATTAAATTGTTTTTGAAACTTTAATTTACTTCACGATTAAAAAATTAAATAATTTAGAAAATTGAACTTTTAGGCACTTTATATTATTGCGCAGGTACTAATTTCTCTTATTAGAAACTAAATTATGCCATATCAATGTTCATTTAAAAAGATAGAAAGTTTCACGTCGCGTTTAAGAATATTCATTACTCTAAATGTCTTGTATAATATACAAACAATATCACAGTGATGACAACATTTATGATTATAGCATATAATTGTTCGCGTACTTTTATCGTGATTTTGTGATTTGATTATTAAATATATTTTATCTGAAACTATACGGAATTATATATTATCAATATTATCATGTAGATAGTTCATAAAAAAAATTAATTTACCATATACATTTTAATTCGTTTACCACATTATACCGACCTACTATACTGCGAGTAACTTGAGTAATTTTAGGCACTTGTTAAATATCAACACACCATACAACTTTCATATGAGATTACGTCCAATTAAAAATATTTTACTTTTATAGAATTTTATTTCCAATAAAATATTTGTTTTTAAAAAAATTATACGCACTAGCTATTAAAATTTGTTTCAATTGGTAATTAAAAAAGTATCGCTCATTTTTAGTCTTACTTTTACAGATTTTTTTCTTTTTTATTTAAATTATATTTAATTGCTTTCTTTCAATTCGATCAAAGTTGATTTAAATTTCTCAATATTATTTATTAATTTTTTTAGAGTGTTGAAATATGGATTCCGAGATCAACACACAAATAAGATTTTTGAATATCAATTACATTTTGAATTTGATTGCGATCATTAGCTTAATGTTTCTTCATATGATTAAGCATAATCGTCCGCGTAACAAATCCCTTTCCGCATAGCGTACAGGTATACGGACGCTCTCCCGTATGATAACGGCGATGCACGGTGAGCGTCGACGCTTGCGTGAATGATTTGCCGCACATGGCACAGAGATACGGCCTCTCGCCGGTGTGAATGCGCTGGTGCACCACGTAATACTTGCGATGCGTGAAGCCCTTGCCGCATACGTCGCAGACTAGCGGTCGCGACCTGTGCACCGCCTTATGCGTGGTCAACGATTCGGCAGTCGCAAACTGCTTGGAACATGAGTCGCAAGGATAAGAAGGTAGGGGCTTGACGGGGATTACAGGTCCACCAGTTCCACCGCCGCCGGCACCGCCACCGACAACACCGAGATTGCCGGTTATCACCGAATCGACGGGCGACGACACCGCATTCGTACCGGCGACCATCCGATTGTCATTACTCGCCGGCAACGGTCTGTGGGTTTTCGCGTGGTGATTATACAAATTGCGCGTTTCGAAGCGCATTAAGCATCTCGGGCAGGAATAGGGTTTCTCTTGGCCGATCTCTTGATGCATCCTCCGATGACGTTCCAGTAGTGTGCGATACCGAAAGCTGGCCTGGCAGAGATCGCAGGCGAATGTTTTTTCCATGTTGCCACCGAGCGATGTAGCGAGATTGGCGGAGGTTGACGCGCATGTGGTCATGGGCGTAGAATGTGTAACTTCGTGCATCCTTAGGTGATTTAAAGCAACGAAGGTCCGCGAGCAAATTGCGCACGAGTACCGCGGCTGATTCTCAATACCATGCTCGAATTCCGGACGCGCGGCGTGACTTGTTCGCATGTGGTAGTTTAGCTTAAGGGTACTTCGGAACTCCAGCCCGCACGTAGGACACGGATAAGACTCAGTAAAGATTTGCACCTGATCAAGCAGAGACTGGTCCGGGCACACGGATTGAAAATGTGGGGGGAGCAACGTCGACGAAAGCATCGACGATTGGTTCGAAAATATCGAGTTGGTCTGTAGGAGATTACAATTGACGGACATACCGGCCTCCCCGATCTCGGGTGAGGGCGAGAGAATCTGACGCAGCATCCCTGATAATCCACCGAAGGTCTCGCCTCCTTCCCTGAAATTGACAAAACCCAAGGACATTGCAACGGAGAACGACCCGTGAGCACACACAACTTTCGTCTTTTGATTCTGTTTTTTGTGATCATTACAAATATATCTTGCATACAGGCGGTGATGAGAGAAAGAGAGGTAGAGAAAGATAGAAAAAAGATAAATCTTATGCTTATGTGAGTGCTGCAAGGTGGCCGGTGCAAGGTGCTTGGGCATTGCTGGCATCCCTCTCGAAACGCAGCAATAATAATAATAATAATAATAATGTGTTAGAAGAGCGCATGTGCGGATCGAGAAAGTCGTCGCGATTGTCGTCAAGTCAAACAGCATTGAAAGTTTCATCATCATCTACTACGTGAATACTCATCAAGCTTTCCGAATTCGTAAGACTTACATGATAGTATTTAAATAACATTAGAATAATATAATGAATATTACATGATAAAAATGACTTATTAATTACGCGCGCGACATGAAATGATTTTGTAGTCTCATCATATTGTATCCATTAATAATTAATTATAAATAAAAATATATATACATTAAATGTATACATATTAGATATTCCCTAACGATATAGCAGAAGGGAAAAATAAAGATCAAGCCATAAAATTTGGCAAAAAGAGTTGAGAAAAGCAAATTTTTACTTAAAAGACTCACTAATGATTTGGAATAAAACATGTTAAAACGCAAATTAAATCAGGTATAAAAAAATCTCACCTTTATAAGCATTCCATTACGATATGGCATCTTCTTCTCATTTGTACACCGTAAAACGAAGCGATTTTTCACATGTGTACTCGTGTCCAACACACCGTAACATGTTATTTTAACATATCACTAATATACCGAATAAGATAAAAACGTAGTTAAGAATTGCGGTAAGTACGATAGACAAAAGAGAAAATCAAACGTATTATTCAGTACCGAGTGATGAGTGACTGAATCTATAAAAGTTTGACACAGTAAAAGCACAAAAAGTGCTATGTATCAATCCTTCATATATCAGATGCTCACTGTACCCAAAACTGAACAATACAATTTTCTCCGTCCACAGAAGCGTTATAAAAATTTATGATATAAAACGATATGCTCAGAATATTGCGATACAAATATTGCAGCCAATTCCAGGCGCAATATTTAACAAAATTTTCACATATTTCAAACGCGAAACCGGCGCAACTATAATGCAAGCCTGGTTTATCGTTTGTTAAAAAGAATTATCCCTCGCGATATATTTTTTTGCACTTATGAAAGCGCGAAATAATACGCGCAATTCAAGCAATGTGCATGATAGAATAACTTATAATCGCGTCGGGATATTTATAAGAAAATATTCATTTGACAAACCAAAATGACAAACTTGTCATAGATAATGCAAATTCGTATATTAGTATTATTGATACGAATTCGCATTATTTTATTTGCATATAAGAGATGGCCTATAAATAAAATAGAATACAAAATGTAGAAAAGATGATACTCGCCTTTGTATTTACAAAAATCCTCTTGATTCAGCAGTCGCTTAACGGACGATTCTTTCTTTCGTTTCGCAGAAATCTTCGAATCGGAAGAAATACAATCCTTCATCTTCTTCAACATCAAAATTCTTAATCATTCTTAACCGATTTATTTTCTCGGTTAAAATACACTATTACGCAATTTTATCGTCTGACGATTATATGTAAAATTTATTAACGATCTCGTAAAACACGTATTTTTTTACGTAGATTAAAAGTAACTCTTAAGATTAGTCGTAACACTAATAGAGTAATTGTGTCCTGGCAATATCGTAAAGCGCAGGCGTCGGAAAGCACGAAGATCATAAATCAGAAATAGTAGATATACGTTGCATTAAAAAAATATCTATCGTCTGTGATTTTTTTTGGATCGGCCGAATAACGGTCATGTGCGGCATTTAGTGCCATCACGTAAGCGTGGGAATATTAATATCGACAACATGTAAACATTTGATTCATGAGTGGACAAAGAGATCAGGCTGGTTTCTCTCAGACATCACTTTTGCTAGATAAAGAAATTAATCTTTTTGTTACATAATTTACCTGGATAATCCAGAGAAATCCCTCTATCCATTTTTTTGCACATATATAAATAATGTCTAACAAAGTCCATTTCGATTAAGTTTAAAATTAATATCAAATTCGATAAGATATAAAGAACATTATTATAAAATTGATATCAAGATCGTGTTTTATCGAAATGCACTTTATGTACATGCTACCACATGTAAAAGTAACAAGGTGCTTAGCAATTCGTATTCTAAATTCATCATCGCGTAATACATGTTTTCTTGTATAACAACAGACAAAATCGTTTAAAATTAATGTTAATGTTATACATAATATATAGAAAATTAAAATTGTTATATTTAAATTGCTAAACACCTAGGGCCAAAGATGGTTGTGGGGTGTGTTCAAACTTACCTTGTATTTACCTGAATCTCACATTCATAAGAATTAAAGCTACAGATGTAGTTGTTGTCTATCTTGCATTGTCATTTCTATCTTACAGACTCGACAATTCTTTTAAAACTTATTAGCAAATTTATGAAGGAAAGAGCATGATGCATAAAAAACAGTTTAAAACAGAGCACAATATTCTCATATACGCACATTAGATATTGATTTTTTTTTTTTTTTTAGAAATAAATATACTTCAATACTATTGATAACTTCTGTTTTAAGTTACTGAAACTACTTTTCCATAATAATTCATTATCGTTCAATACGCTCATTATCGTTAAATTTATTCTATTTATACATATCGCTGATTTGATACTTACAAGTTTGTAATTTGATAATTACGAACTCATTCAAATTTAAGTAAAATTGATAAAAATGAATAAATAAAACCAACGCAATGTTTTTGTATGATTGTATATGTTTACCACAACAAATGGCACCTTTGGCCCTTAAACAATAAAGTAAGAACAGAAAACTCACCCAGTTTTCGGATCCACATCTGATGTTTGTGGTATTACTATCTCCGGCATATCTGTAATTTTCTGTTGTTGAAGTCCTGACGGTCCTGCTTCGTCACATGCCAAAGAAACGTTGACAAATGTTGTAGGCTCAATAGTTCTATTATTAGGATCTTCTTCACTTTCTTCTTTTATAGGTAGGCCTTAAACAGAATTTAAGGTTTTTTTTCTTCCTATTTTTCTAAATTTTTTTGTTATTTGCCTAGTAATTAAATACATGCATTACAAGATATAATGAATAGGACAGGTATATATACCTTCATCTCCATCACATTCATCGTCCGAGTTTTCATCTTCATCACTACTTTCGTCTTCTTCTTCCTGTTGCGTAGGCGCATCTGTTTGATTCTGTGTGATTTGGTCATGCGTCGTTTGCGTGCTTGGTCCAGCTACTGGTTGAACATTTTGTACAGAGCTACCACTGTTGTCCATAGGAACTGAAGTTATTTGTTGCTGGGTATTACTTGACATCATCATGGGCATATTGAGGCTCATGTTGTCCATCATACTCATATTCATATTGTTCTGATGTTCGCTTACTTGTTGCATCACAGTACCATCTAACCTGTTCTCATTGTTCTGATCTGACTTTAGTCCATTCTAAAATTTAATAAAATGAAACAGACATAAGTTTTGTATTTATTAAGAAATAAAAGTTTCAATAAATTAAACCTAATTTATAATACTTTGTCTCCTAATTAAAATAATCCAACTTAACTTTTTAATTATCTAACCATTATATCTCATGTAACATCTTTATAAAATTTATTGATTACTAATGCATATCGGGGAAAGGTTATAATATAAAATATATAAAAATATAAAATATAAAGTATATATATATATATAATAAAACAAACTTACAATTATACAATATGCAAAATATTACGATCACTAGCTATCATCACTAAGGAGTTAAGGTAAACATAGACAAAAGAAGAATCAAACAAATGATGCTCTACAGATTTATATCATTTTTAAAGGCCCTCTAAATTTTCAAGATTGTACAGTATTGTACAAGGTGTGCATAAAATTTTTCGTAAGTTTGTTGAGAAAAATTAAGTAACAAATAATATATGAAACAGTAATTACCGGATTGAGAACATTATAACCCTGTTTGTCTTCCATGTTCACTTCGCCTAACCACTGAAGCAACTGTTTCTCAGCATTTGCTGTCGTATGCCAAAATTGATAACATAATTCTACTTTATACACGCAATCATCGCATATCTTCTTAGGTAATTTGTCTTCCCTGTTCACCTATAATCATAAAAAGAAAATTCATGAGACATTACATCTCGTATACACGGTAATATTTTAGTTTGTATCAAAATTATATTTCAATATATTAAAATTACAAAGTTATTAGATCTCGTATAATGTTAAAATTTAAATTAATTCAATTCATTAATATAATGAATACTATAAATATTATAATAAATGTATATTAACGTAGATTTCAATAAAATTGTTTTCTGGGAATTGCCTCTCGGAAGCAACAAACACAAGAGACGCCATTATAACCGTTGAGCGATCAACGAGAAAGTAATGGCCAACGTACGCGTAGCGTTTATTCCGCGTTTTTCTCTGTCCGTACTTAAGCGAAATTGCAGCTCGAATCGAGGGGAAGAATAAAAAATGATGAAATAAAATGAGGGAATATCGATCCATGGGAGGTTGAGCTGGTCGAGCAAGCGTCGCCGTCACGCGTTTCGCATAGGCAACGTCGAAGGCGGCAAGATGTCGAAAACGGCTCGAGAATTAATAGATTTCGCGGTGCGCGCAATTAAACATTTCCAATGGCCGTGTTTCTCGCGAGGACAGATATCGACTTCGTCGGCGTCGGTGCGCGACCGGAACGGAGGCCGTATTCTTATCAAACGGCGTCCGTGCGAGGTAAAAAGCGCGGCAAAAGTTCACCGAGTAATTAGCGGTGATCACAAAGGCGACGAGCGACGAGACGGGGTTCGCACACGCCCGCGTAATATGTAGCGTCATATAGCGTGCCATCTCGACGGATCACAGAGCGACCGTTCCTCGTCAATGGAAATACGCCCAAGGAACGACGAGATTGAGATCTCCATCGTGGAGGTCGGATCTGTGATCCGTCCGCAAAGACTCGGCAAGATGGCGGATCGTCATAGCTCGGCCGAATGGCGTAGTTAGCTTCTTACCTTGACCGGCAAACAGGCGGTGATCTTGAGGAAAATCTGCCGCACGTCGCCCTCGCCCTCGAAAATCGGCACGGAGACGCGGTCCTTCACGAGACATAACCGGCACAGGTTCAAGTAGTCGAGGGAGGACATTTTACCGCGTGAAACGCCAGCTTCGAAACACGCCAAGCCGCGCCCGTTAAAAGCGTACGTCGTTCGCTGCGAATCCGTGCAGGAGAGCTGAGAGGGGTCCCCGCGCGTCGTTCTCTATGCGTCGCTTCTCAACCACACTTCGGCCGCGTCCGCCTCGCTTCGGCCCTCCTCGGCTATCGTCGACGCGCTTCGGCTATTTCCGTGCCGACTCAACGGCCGCGTTCGCACTTCGCGTATCGATCAGCTTGACCGAAGCCAACCTGCCAACCGCCTTCACACACGACAGTCTACAGCGCCGAGAAGGTTCTTTCCTTTCAATGTGATTTGTAAATCGATGCGGGACAACGATCCCATTTCTCTCTCGAAATTTCCAATCCCGAAAATCAGGAGATTATCCCCTCCCTTCTTTTTTTCTCTTACTGGCACTGCTCGCTTCGGTTGTCGAGACGAAATCGAGATTCGAATCGCAATTCAAACAATATGTACGAAACCGACAAAATTATTTTTTCCATAATTGACTCAAATAATTGCGTAAATTATTTCCCCGAGAAGAATTCTTGGTATACTCCGTATAAATTCGCGACGTCGATTGATTGATCGGGCAGGTGACTGAGAAAAGGTCGCTCGGGTGCACGCTATGAAGTTTTCATGCTCAATTACTCCCACTTTAGTTAGATGCTCAACGACGCATGATCAAACTGTGTAACGGCTATCAGCAAACAACAAAGAGACCGGTAGAGAAAATGTTGATATCCATTCATTGATTCGTACACACCACTCTTTGTCTCTAGCTATAATGCACGATGCATTATAAATTATGTATTGCGAATAGAATGGTATTTATTTAAGCACTCGTGTGTGTATACAGCATTTTTTACGTGCATGATTGCTACTCTGTAATTTAACTTTAAATTACAAAAATATAGGCTATGTTCGAGGTTCGAGGAGCGCTTTATCATTGCTATTATGTCATTCTGGCTGCGTTCCGTTGCACGCATAATGCGCATGATGTATCGTATTATCCTTGTTTAACGCTCTGTGAATAACAAGAATAAAATGATACCTCATGCATATTATGCGTTCAACGGAGCGTAGTCTCTATCTTATATTGTATCATTCTGACGTAAAATAAAAATAGAATGAAATAATAACGCTAATATCGTGTTTTCGAAACACAATCTTAGAAATAAGCCGAAATAAGGTTGGTGCAAAAGCGTCATATTTTAACACAAAAGCAGTTAATTTATCTGTGTTCGAAAAAAGATCAAGAAACATGCACGAACAAATAGCATATTATATAAATCTAAAAGTCGTAAAAAATATGTTTTCTTATATCTTTTATTTTCTAAATTTTTTTTGGAATCTCATCTTAAAGAGTGAAAATTGTGCTAGTCTTAAAAAATAGTGGCTCAATTTTGAAATTTTAAGAGTAAGATTTCACTCTTCAAAGGCGATACCTGCTTTTCAGGAATGATGTTATCCTTGTTTAATATATTTAGTAAGCACCAAGGATAAAATAACATTAACTTGGATGGGAATCTGCACCCACAGCCCAGAGTGAGATTCATTCTAAAAATTTTAAAGAGAATATTTCTTATTTTCAATATTTTTTGTAGAAAGAAAATCTTTGCCTGTAACATTTTATTTTTTGAAATATGAGTAAAAAGGATCGCGAGAGAAAGAATTCTATAAGTGTCACCTCCCTTTGTATTTACGTTAAGGGTACCTTCACATGAAATGAATAACGATCTCTCTACAATCTCTGGAGCAGAATTTAAAGAGTAAATCTCACTTTCAAAAATTGAAAATTCTGCCATTCTTTTTCAAAACTAGCAGAACTTTGATTCTATATACAGTGAGATTTCACTCTAAAGATTTTAAAAAAATTTGTCATATCAAAATTGAATTTCAATTGATTTTTTTCTAACACGAATTATTTATAAATAGTACTGAAGTTAATCATCACTTAGAAAGATCATCATCGATAAACTGCCCAGCGTTCGATTGATACAAAAATCTGTCGCTTGATTGTGATCCATTGTGAAACCGGCTTTCTGACGCAAAAGATATCAATGACCTCTTGCGTCCTTCCCTGCGTACGCTGCTGCATTGATTACATTTTACTTTTATCGATGCTTGAAGAAAAACGATTTTGCATTAGAAATGCTTTTACCATTTATTTATATATTTCATCTATTACTATTATTATTATTATATAACATATATATTTGTACATATAATAAATCTGATTTTTGTAACATTTAATTTAAAAACTTAGAATATTATTATGTATATACATATAATACCCCATATACCATATACTATTCAAAATAACAATGAAAATTTTTCTACACATACATGTGTGCGTGTGTATGAAAAAAATTTAAATAAATTAAATTTTTTATTTCTATACGTGTATGTGTGTAAATATGTGGAAAAATGGGTGTGTGTGTGTGTGTGTGTGTGCGCGCGCGCACGCGCGCGTGTGTGTGTGTGTTATGTGCACGTGTGAGGCGTGCGCGCGCACAGAAGGTCTCATGATGTTGCTAAACGAATTCCTTCTCTCATTCATGGATTGGAGCTCTATTGTTGATCGTATACCTGAAACCAGGCAATTTCGTAAATTTCGTTTTAGCTATGTGAAACTTTTAAAAACATGCACTGGTCTGACTGGCCTTTTTCAACCCAGCAAGTTTTCTCGAAGCGTGATACTTGGATTTCTGCAAGTGAAATTGAAAGTCCACTGGCCACCCAGTGAGAAATGATAATGGAATCGACATCGAATCGATGTCGATTCGACGTCGAAATTATCAAATCGACATCGAATTGACGTCGATTCGACATCGATTTTATTGTTATTTCTCACTGGGAAGAAGAAGAAACTATGTGAAACGCGAAATACACTCATAATGGACTTCTTACAACGAAAAAGAAAGTTTATTGCGTCAACTATTAAACCCCATTTTACGGTGAAACAAAAAATTTATCTCATTGATTGCTTCTTTAGATATAAAACATATAGTACTGCTTGTGAAGAATTTTGTATCAAATTTAGGAGTGAAATTGGATTTAAGGATGAGATTAGTCTCAAAAGGTTGGAACTCAATTTTTTTATAATTCTCGTAATATATCTTGTTGGTTGTTACTAGGATTACCATCTCGATCTGGATCTGTTCGTGTTGCTTGAAATCTTCACAAATTTGTGCATTTCTTAAATGATCGAGATAAATTAATATATATATTATAGCGTCGGAGAAAGCAAGAGCATTTCAATCTCGAGTTACAATGCGAGTTACAGTCTTACAATTAGAGTTGTAACAGAAATTATGTGGACATGTGATTGAAGGACACACACACTAAAGAAATTTTTTTTCGCATTAAGATTTAATTCAAGAGATCGCTGTATATATATATATATACATTTGGAGATCGATAACGCGAGTTCAATACTTTAACTCATGTCTCTATAACCAATAATTTCAATAACCGGGGTACCCGAGTACCCATGCAGGAATTTTTCTATGTGAATGTAGGAAAAGGTTGTTATGACCTCCCCCCCATCCCTTCTCTTGTGCGTAGAAACAAGTTTGGATGTGTATAGCTCAGTTTCAAAAATACGAAATGGATACCCGGTTATAGATCCTCGTTATTTTAATTGAATTGAAAAAATCATTACCGTAAAACTCGATATACGACTTATGTATGATCGTGATTACAAATTATTCACAATATTACGCTCGATGCGATTCCTTCCGCGAGTTACTTCGATTTCGGGATTAATATGAATAGATTATTATACGGTACGTATCTCGTTTTTGTAGTAGCGCATCCTGGGAGGAGGGATCAAACTAGATTGGCAGCCGCACCAATTAATGTGCCGATCCAGACTCCGATCTTGTGCCAGGTTGTCCGCTTCGTCACCTTTCGGCCGTGCACAGCCGTGCATGAATAGTCGTCTACTTGGTGAACCTGTTACGAGACTCAAGGCAGACCTCGGATGCTAAAACTCCGTTGCTGAATTGTGCTTGTGCCTTTGCTCCGTGTAGTCAGCGGCGCGATCTCATACTCCGGGGGGTCGCTACTCTTTATTAAGCCAGACTCCCGATCGGAATCATTATTTAACGAGCGCTCAATTTCGTCTATCTTTCTCGGCACACGCCGGATCTCCTCGGCGATCCTTCTCCTTCTCTCAGTTAGCGCTCATCACATATTAATAACTACCTCGCGACATTCTTGCCTGTTTATCGATGCTGTTGTCCTTTTCGCAACGCTAATATATCTGTACTTATGTCTATACAGAGTTGGTACATTTAAGAAACAGGTCAGTGCGAATCAACGAGCGAAAATCACGAAAATAGTGCGAGGGATCAGTAGAGACCAGTGAAAATAAGGAGCGAGTCAAACCGAGTCACCAAGAGTCGAGCAATCATATTTGTTTGACTCGAGAGTGAAATACTCCTTGAAAGAAAGAAAACAAAGATGCTCAGTGCACAAAATGCAAGCAACATGAACAGATCTCATGAGTCATAAAAAAAGAGTACACATGGGGACATAAATGTCTATCTATCCAAATTTGCACTCATATCAGAAAAGGTATGAGAAGAATGAGAAGACGTGAAGAGGCATGCAATTTCGAACGGCTAGGCATTTGTGTCCCTGCATGTTTATTTTATACTTTTTAAAAAAGATAATGATCCAGTTCTAGAAAAAGAGGAAATATAATTTTTTGTGCGTTAAATGTAGCTATTCAATGTAATAAAATTTCTAGAACGTAATTTTTATCGACAGGCCTATAATACAATTTTTTAATTATAAAATTTTAATTAATTATCAAAGTTGTTAAGTATTAACACAAAAACAAAATTAAAAAAAAATTAAAATAATGTATAGGCAATGTGTATTGCAAGTACATTTTTTTTACAACAAATACGTTTACATAAGAGATCACTAATTAAAGGTCTTTACGAAATTTCTTTAACAAAATCTATATAGGTGTCCCATTTTAATTTCCAAACAAATATCTTGAAAAATATGAAAGATATAGAAAAATGTTTCAGACAAAAGTTGCATGGTTTAGAGGGGACCACATTGTTGGTCATATATTGCCTTTCTTCTAGGCGTCAAAAAGATATGAAGGCCAACTCCACTTTTTTAAATAAAATTGTATAATTTTTTTACATAATATGATTCCTTTAATTATTCTGCATATAAAAGTATCAAGATAGTGGTATCAAAAAATCAATTATAGTTTACGAGATATTTTATACTTTATTCTGGCACATATTGACATAAAATATTAAATAACTTGTAAACTATTAATTTTTTTTATAATCGTATTCTAATACTTTTATGAACAGAATAATAAGATGAATCAATTGGTGCAAAGAAAACACATAACATTTAAAATGACATAATATTATCAATAATACAGTCACTATTATTTTAATTACGCAATTTGCAAAAGAACACCGTAAGAATTTTCTTCTCGGATTCATAGAATTGGTTTTTAGCTGATTTGGTATAGAAACAAGCCACAATTATATGAATTATGAATTTGTACTTCTTTAATTAGCTAAACAGATCATGATTTTATTAGTATTAATAAAGTGCAATAGTTAGTTTCTGAGAAATAAGGGGGTGTCACTTTAAGAGACCTATATCAGCATCTCGGCGACTTTCCTCTATGTATTAAAATAATTTTACCTTCTTTTTTTTACAGAATAATTGATAACTTTATAAAATATGGTACACTTGAGGAGTTGAAAGTAAACGATATCTTTGAAGGAAAAATCTCTTTGTATTTGCTTCCTTTCTACACGGCAGAAGACAAAATTGACGTGATTGAACATTATTTTCACAAAAATCCGAATGCCTCCATTGAAAAAGCTGCTCAAGCATTCGGAATCCCTAAATTATTATTGACAGAGATTCTAAGTATTTTTTGCGAATTGCATCCCTACAAAGTAGTAATCCGTCAGTTGTTAGAAGAACGTGCTAGAATACAACGTAAATTTTTTTGCGATACAATGAAGCAGCTATTATTCTATGAAGCTAAGGAATTCAACGAAAAACGAATTATTTTTTGCGATGAAGCACATTTTTGGCTGAATGGATACGTTAATAAACAATATTATTGGTTTCATCCTGTAGCTCAATATGGGTTGGATCAAGAAGAAGATTTTGATGTTGCTAAAGCAACACCTCTTCCTAAGGAGGTGATTGTATGGGCAGCCATTTCAGTTGAAGGAATATATGTTGAATTCTTCGACTCACCTATCACTATAAATAGTTACCTGCGACTATTAGAGACAAAGTTCTTTCCGTATGTTAAGAAAAACCATTTAGTCGAACGTTTCTACTTTATGCAAAACGGAATAAGACCACATCGTGCAGTTTTTAAGAGTATCGTCAATGTTTATAAGGATCGAATAATTGGTTTGGGATCTCCTGATGATCAGGAGGGGATAGAGTGGCCCTCACAATCTCAAGATTTGAATCCGTGCGATTTTTTTTTGTGGAGACACCTTCAAGACAATTGCTATACCGAAGAGCCTAAAACGATAAAACAATTGAAAACAGCTGTGAGAAAAGCAGTAAATAGCATTTCAAAAGAGACGTTAGAGAAAGTTTTTTTAAATTTTCGACAACGAGTTATTTCAATTTCTGACGGTTTTGAAAATTAAATTGCTTCCTTTTATTAAATTAAGTTGCTATCAAGATTAAATTAATTCTCAGACCGTATGCTTTACTGATCGTGAATCTTGTTACCTAATATTAAACGTGAAGTTATAAATATATAATATATTGTTATACACAATAACTTTGTCATCAAAGTAAGCAAGTAATGACATTATTATCCGAGTATAAAACACTCATTTAACTTTATAATTCAGTATCTCATGTGAAAATGGAAAGCAACTTATATATCATCGTTAAGATTTGGCAACTGTGGTATTTTTATAAACATTTATTGCATGGAAAAAATCATAAAAAAATTTTTTTTTATATAAATAAAACTTTTAAATATTTTCTACTAAAAAAAATTTTTTTTTCTATTTTCTATGTGCGTAAAAATGATATGACTGGTTCTGCAACTTCCTATAAGACATCTTGCATAAACTTTTATAAATATTAAATAATTTGTATAAATTTATATAAATATGGTTTTTTTAGGAACAATGTACACATAATTATATATAAATTATTACTACTTTTTTCTTTATTAATTAGACAAATGTTGTAACATTTCTTAAATTCGGTAATATATGTTGTAAACTTCTACTATGGAAGATTTGCATCAATGCAAAATTTTATTATCGTCGTTTGTGACAGATAAAATTTGTTGTTTGTATACTCGGGGGAAGAAAATACTGCAGTAGAGTAGATAAAAAACTGCTTTATTGTGGCAGAGCACATGTATCATTATATACCAGCATATAATAGGAAGTCCATAATAATTTACAAATTACGATCCACTTAAATGTCGTTACACATGGCGGTGTGTGCAGGCAGGGGATTTGTGAGAATCGATTCCGATCACTCCCTCGCGTCTTATCTTGAATCATTTTCGCCCACTTGTTCGTACTCTCCTTGAAACTTTTGAACGTCAATTGTTAATCTCGATCATGAGTGGTTTTCCGAAGGTCCTTGAAGGGTACGCTATTATGTATAATACACGGAAACAAGAGATATGTAGTCACCTTTTCTACAGTTTTTTTTTTCATCGAAATTGTTAATCATGGTTAGTCAAGGAACATTGTGCAAATCTTGTTCTGCATCTTACACACACAATATTGCTATTATCGTGAACAATAATTTTCATATAATGTCCAAGACATTGAAAATCAATTGCTTTCTGTCAAAATCTGGTTAATCATCTCTTTCCATTCTCTTTCTAGCGACGAAATGATACATTTTATCCCTCGGAAGTGTCTTTTGTTTCTTGGAAGAAATGTGGCCAATTAATTGTCCTACTTGTTGAATAAGCCATTCAAACTAAATTCGTTTAGACATAATCTTTGATACGACAAAATCGTTTTAAGTTCTATTATTATCGGAAAATACAGCCAATAAAGTTGCCGTAAGTAGAATAATAGAAGGGTGAATTTTTACAAATTTTGAAGGTACAACATTCGTATATATATTTTACAAACTTCTTTATTCCTTTTTTTTTTCTTTCTGCGATTTCAGAACCGCGCAATCAGTAAATCGATTAAGACCACGACAAAATTGCATTACTTCGATGCTTGTAGTTAATTAATTAATCGATTAATTCGTTTGTCAAATTCGTAACTATGTTCTTACATTTTACGCTATAACAATAATAGCAAAAATTGCGTGAATTTTTAAATTTTTTTTTCGTTTTTAATTCCGTATCTTCTTCGGGTACTTCGTAAATGTAAATTTACAGCTATTACAAGTATTATTGTTTATATTTGTGTAAGGTAACATTAATAGCAGACTCTCCCTCGTGCCTATCACCTACTTAAATACAAAGTTAAAAATGCACGAGGTTTAAATCTTTCTTCAAATCCGCGAATGCGTTCCGCTGAATGTGCCGCGCGTGTACATTTGCGTACATGTGCGCAGAGCACGTGTGGATTTGTGTCTGGCACTTGCCTGTAGTGTTGTTCCTCTCTGAATTTTCCGGAGATCCGAATTAAAAGAACGTGCCAAAGGCTCGAATGGCGTTGAGTCGAAGTGTACATACAAATACATCGTCAATTAAATCTACGTGTATCACGTTGCGAGGATAATAAATTATTTCGAATACATTTTAGATCATTGAAATGATTATTCGGTATATCGGTAACGCTTCGATATTCTTTCTTTTTTTTTTTTTCATAATTTTAGCGCTTCACATGAGGAACATTCTTTTAATTTCGGATATCCTAGAATTTGGAAGGCCGCTGATGTATCATTTAAAAAAAAATTTTTCAAACCAATTTCTAAGCTAAAGACCGTAGTCTACCTAATAGAACCGCTCAAATAAACGTCATATCCAAACTAAAGCCTAATCTACAATGTGTACTACATATGTAACGGTAGCACATATGTGTAATACATATGTGCTACCGTTACTTGCTTTTTATTTCTGCCTTTTTTCCTCTTTATGCTTTATCGATAATCGTATTTCTCGTTACGTGTTTCTTGTCTTTTCCGAAATTCATCAGTTTTTATCTCGGGCAAAAGAAAACGAAGAAACAACATAAGAGGCAAAAAGACAAGAGATAAAAAGTGATAAAAAAACAAGAAACAGAAAGCAAATCATTGTAGATTAGACTTAAACGTTCTTGCATTTATCGTTCTTGCAGAACGAAGAAGTCTTCTATGTCTTAATTGCGTGTTCTCACGTGCAAATAGTCTCGTCACGATTACACGAAGCAGCAACACGCTGCTGTACCTTTGAAATTAGAAACATTGGTCGTGCGAAAGACGTACAATATGCAAGAAGTTCTTAGATATCGTCTTATTACGTTTCCTGCTAGTACAATTTATTGGCGCAATGTTAGTCCAATGCATGTCAATGTTTAATCAATATATCGCCAATGAATTATGCCACTCGGGTTCTAATTAACTAGACTATAGTCTGAAAAAATGATCTTATATCATCAATCCGTCGGGATTAACTAAGCTAGCGTTGGTCGTAAAATCGTTGATAGTTGTAGCATACTAGGTACACATCTCGCGCTGATACGCCGTATCGATGGGACGCGTTTAGGTAGCTGAACGACAAAACATCAAGTGGGAAAGGCTTGGAAGTGAACGTAATCCTATAGCAATCTCAACGAAGCGTATGTCTCACTCTATATCGTACAGTTTTCTTGTACGTAAGAAGTGTCACGTATGCTTCGATCTACTTCGACAACATTCCACGCTACCATTTGATTCTACTCGTGGATGTGCGCCGTTTGAAACATCAATGATAAAATGCAGCTTTTTTATTTTTTTAAGAATTGTACTATAGATGGACACCATAAACGAATAATCCTGGCGAAACACTCGATAATTCTAAATATTTCGGATAATCATCATTAAATGGTGTGCTGAAGATTGTCAAATTAGATGCGAAGCAAAGCGTCCCAAGACTTATACAGAAATGCTTTATATATTACAATATTATATATATATATATAATAATACATGAAATTATATTCTGACTTCATCCTTACAATACGACGTGTTAATCAAGACTAATCTCTTCACAAAAATAGGGAAGTTGCATGTAGATGCATTATTCTATAAGTTCGTGAACTATTCGCCATGTTACTCTGTACTATTATTAATTATTCATCGGCGTTTAAGAGAGATACTATAACAAAATTCTTTTACGTAAAATAAAATTAGTTAATGTCCAAATATATTTTATTATCATTTTCATACTTTTTTTTTTATCAAAATAATACAAGTAATGGCAATTTAAACATACGTTAGGAAATTATGGCACTGCGGTATAATTACAGTGACGTTACTTAGATTTTTGTATATTTTTTTCCTTTCGAACGTTGCATTCACATTAAACAATACATCATTTCATTCTGCATTTTAGCTAAATCGGTGTGAACACATTCCATTCAACGTTTGCTGTTTGGTGAAACGTTTAAATGGATAGCCGTCTTGTAGGAAATATTCTTAGCAGCGAAATCATATTTTTTTAGACGTCGAACTTTTGACAATTACATCTCGAGGAAAATAATGTTGTGGATTAATCAAGAGGTACTAGATCAATCCAATGATTATAGATTATAGAATATTACAAATGAAATCTCTCATGTATTATTTTTATCCTTAAATTAAGTTATATTTTGCATCCTGATGATAATAGTTTTACGTCTTGTAGTACTACTTAATAATTTGAGATCGAAAGCAAACGAGAAATTGTATCTTTTTCTCCAGCTAATTCTATAGCCTCGATATTATAAGCTCAATTACTTTTTTTATAGAATGTTACAATAAATACAAAATATTATATGAAAGTGTATATAATATAATTCTTGTATTATCTTAAGACGCTATGACCGTTCACCTGAGAATTAAAAAAATTGTATATCCGATTATTCAAAATTTTATTTATGTTACGTGAAGATTCTAGTAAAATTCAATAATGAATTAGATAATATGGACTACGGAGTTTAAGAACAAATAGGTAACGTCGATCATTTGAAACAGTAAAATACCTACGTGTTTCGAAAAGATTCGTGATCGTTACTGTTATTTAGCTCAAACGAGTTGAAATGATGCGTCAAGTAAGATGCAAATAAAATGAACGTTACATCAACTTGATTAATACAAGATGCATGGCTAATTACGCGTTCACTTAGTTTATTTTCGTTAAGTTTGTCTTGTTTACTCGCCTTATCTCATAAAAATCTTGTACGATCTACGCGATCGCATTACTTTTTTTTGTTACTACCTATATTACAGATTTAATTGGCCGTAATTAAAGGTAATGAACGGGAGTAAGTTCTAGCAGTTCTTATCTTCTTTTTTTTTCGTAGAGTAAGATATTTATAAGTGAAATGGCATAACTGATAAACGGTCGACAAGTACGGCTGTTTTATCATAATTGTGTTTGCTCTCATAGAGAAAAATGTTTTTTTCTAATTTAACATTAGGTTTCAAATAATATTCTAACGTGTATACGTACATTATTTATAAATTATGAGATTACGGATAAAATCACGCACTGCAGCCTTTCGTTAATCTGAAATAGTCATATGTATAGCATTATAAATTACATTTGGTCACGATGAACAGTATCTTGAACTATCGATATATAATTTAAAAGTATTTAGAAAATTCTGATTGTGTAGCGTAATGGAAACGTGCCTCATGAACGTACGATTTAAATAACAAGATATTTCCACGAGAAAACTGCCATACTAGTCGGCGTTTTTCTTGTATAGACCATTTGATTGGATAAAGAAATGTCTCCTACGTATGGCTACTTGCACATGTGCAATCCAGTATACGTCTTAAAAATATCCGAGTAGATTCTACTTCTCGATAAAAGGCAAGAGAATTGTTCCGCTCGTGTTCATCCTATAATATGATAACGCATCTACCGGGAATACGTACTTGTTTCGTGTTTCGATGGATTGACTCTTCGTAGATAAACTGTAAACGATCAAATTCGGGGGAGCGAATTCACGTAAAATTTTTTTTCTCCTATACGCACACGTGTTTCTCTCTCCGTAATCGTGTCGCCGGGCGCCCATTTGTGTTTTCCAGGAAACCTACAGCAATCTACTGAACTCTACAAATCTATGCGGCCTTGGCCACCTCGACAATCTCGATCTGTATTTAAATAATAATAGATGAAAAGTCGAAATTTTTAAGATATAATATATATATATTTATATCACGTACTCGCGAACTCGCTTGATAATAATTGTGACGTATCTTACAAGTATGTATTATACACATTATATATCTCCATAAGATCGGAACGTCTCGTGTGTGTCGTATACCTAAAGTCGCGCGTAGTTTTCTTTCTTTCCATACTTTATATTATATACAAATTGTAAAATGTCTTCTTAATGAAAAAAGTCGTGTCGGTCTGTGTATATCTCTTTTTTTGGTGTGTATTTGTATTTCTGTAATATTTTTCTCTCTCTCTCACGAGAACTTGAACGTATATATAACATTCGTATTTTTTCTTTCATGTATTCTTACATTTTTACACACATACTACATTCCCAGGCATACTCACTCGCACTCGTTCGCGATTTCGATCACCGACATTCGTACTCCTTTGCATTCGCTCCCTTTCGTCTTTCCCATGTGAATATTTTTCGTGTCTTCACAGAGTATCTCTCGATCGCAAGATACATTATCCCCGCAGTTTTTTGTACATGCGTGTCTTTTCAAGGTCAGTTCACTGCGTAATTGCACCTACAATGTGATTCCACATTTCTCATTCTATTTATAAAAAATAAATATGAGAATAAATATGAGAATATCAGAAAGCGGGCACAAGCATTATACTATTCGGTATTCCAAGTCGTATCTGATATTCGAAAAATGCGGGCATAATATAAATGTGTGTATATACGTATATATATATATATAATATATATATATGTATATAAAATACACACAACAAACACACATATGCATATATATATATAAAAGGAAATATGAAGGTCTGTAAAAAAAATTTATTTTTATATCTTTGGCGAAAATAAAAATCGGAGCGTAAGCTGAATGTAAAGGAAGAGTCCTCTTACGTTCTTAATTTACATTCCGATATTTATTTTCGCCAAAGATATTGTTCAAGCAAATATTCTTACACATATAATATTTTTTCTCAAAGAAAATATAAATAATTTTTAGTACAAAAGATCGAAGATAACTTATCGTTAACTATAGATTAAAAATAATCTACATTGCTATAGACTTATCACACGTACAGAATCTCATCGTATGTCACACTCTTAATGATGCCAACGAACGACACAGCCATTTATCTAGAACGTCAGAACGGAAAATTCGTCTTAACATCTCGAGCGCCAAAATTCTCGCTTCCTCATTCGTCGAATTCTCATTCCTCACTCGACGCACAAATGCATCAGAAATTCATTCATCGTACATCGAGTATCCTAATATAATTCTCGGAATAGAGAATATTCTCGGTTACGTGAACATGAATTAAACTCGGATGATGACGGAATGGAAGAATTATACGTATCGCGCGGGTTCGCGAAACGACAAAACATTTTCGTTGAGGAGAAGCATCCGGCGCCGTCGTTATTCCGATGTCACGATCCGAATTAAACAGTTCCATCGATCCAATTTCTAACCAATTCCAATCTCTTGACTATCTATATGCGAAATCTTACTCTCATTCGACGAGAGTGGAACGCGAAAAAGGGAGAGAGAGTAAGAAAGAGAGAGAGAGAGAGAGAGAGAGAGAGAGAGAAGAGAAAGAGAGAGAGAAATAGAAAGAGAGAGAACGCGAGAAAAAGAGAACTCGTGGCGGTGATAATAGCGTCTCGACGACGATTGTTGAAATTCGTTGAAGTCGCCAGCTGCCAGGCAGAGGCACACGCTCCCCTCAGACGGACACCCGCCGCGGCTGCTCGTAATAGTGATTCTGCTGCTCGTCGAGGAGTATCACACTCCTCGCGGCAGAACAACGACGTCAGATACTGGCACGATGCTGATACAGTGGCGGTAACGGCAGCATCGAAGAATGCTGTGACGTCCGCGGGTCGCCCCGCACGCTCAACGCCGACAGCTGTTGCATTGGCAGCAAGTGTGAGATCTTGCCCGGCGAACGGCGCACCGTGAAACGTGGTCTCCGCCGCTTCCTCTGGAAGCCGCTGCAGCGGCAGCTACACACCGACGCTTCGTCGTCCAACGACATTGCGTTCCCGTGATTGCCAATTTGGCCAGACAGTATCGAGCCATTTGCCGTTATCACATCGCCCTCGAGACGCACCGCGCCCTGGGCCGCCTAAAGGAGGAGTATAAAAATGGTCGATTAATTCTCACGAATGAATACTCATTGCGATGGAAATGAAAAAGTCCACTTGATAATGCTATTTTAATTCGTAAATATCATTTATGCCACTTGTTAGGCTCACAATTAAGCGGAATTTTATATTACAAACCGTAAAAATTTCATGAAGAAAGAAATGACAATTAGACAATTGATACTAAATATTCGGCAAAATGATAGATGAACGAATCTTAGAGATACGGATAAGGGTAAGTTGTACCTGTAACGCTTCGGCTTCGTCTCGTCTTTCATCCTCCGTATTCATAGTCACGAATCTCAAAACCAGTAAATTAAGCGAAGCCGCTACGATCGCCAAGCCGAAGAGAATAAATATTAGGGCAAACATCACATACTCAGGCTTCTTGTTGAGCGCATTATCCTTCTGCAGCGCGACCATGTCGCCGAAACCGATTGTCGTCAAAGTAATGAAGCAATAGTAAATGGAATCGAAGTAGGACCACCCCTCGTACCTGGAGAACGCAGCAGCGCCGCCGGCGATAGTCATGCACGACAACGTCGTTACCACGCAGATGAGATTTATCTCCGAGGCCTGCAATACGTTGCATATTAATTTATAAGTCTAAATTCTATTACATATGTATTACATATATTGTATCGTGATAAACGCTTAAGGAACGAGACCGATTCGAATGGTTTAATCTTCGATATTCGAGCGAAGAAGATATTCGAAGGGAAACTGGATTACATTATTCAAGAGATATGAAAAAGAGAACATAGGTTCTAATACATGAAGAAAAATGTAAAGTAATATGCACTAGAATTTCAATAAATTTTATGGAATTGGCAGGCCCATGTAGGTGCCCACCTGTAACCATGTAAAATTTACTTTACTTTTCTGATAAATGAGTGACCGTTGTAGTTATAGTGTAAGGTACTTTTTACATTTCATAAAGTAAATCTATAAATTACCAGACATCTCAATAGAATTTATTTACTCTATCGACGAGTATTTTTTTGTTTTAAAGCTGATAAAATTTACAGTCTTGAGAATAGTACGATTTATTTTACTGTAAAATAATAATCACTTGAATGAATCTACTGTAATTGTAATGTACTTTTTTTACACTTTCAGTATTTTTTTTCCTTATTCAGTATTTTTACTTTTAGACGAGTAAAGTTTGTCATAAGTTGAACAGAATATTTTTACTTGTGAAGTAAAAATTTTTCTCTGTGTAATTTTGATTAGAAACGATTTCAAAAAGCCAATTTGAATTGAAGCCACATTAATTATTAGATATCAAATAATTCGAGATATTATAATTATGAGTTTACATTGATTTAGCATACGTTTCTCATATTAAACAAAACAAATTTCTATTGAAATTAATTCTAATAACATCTGTAACTTTCTAAAATTCAATATTATCTGTATATTCAATGTATACTGGAAGATTACATATTTTTTGTACTTTGGAGAGAACACAATATTGATGTCGAAACGTCTGTAATTATATTATATTTTTTAATACATTAATCATTGTTGTCACATTGAACATCTTGTATTGGCAAGTTTCCTTAAGTTTTTATTGTTGATATTATCTACATATATTTTAATGTAATCTACAATTTATTTTGTATAAAATTCTGCTTAAAATTAATTAAACGAATTCCTATACATATACAATTCAAACGCTTGCACTTGGATTATTACAATTCCATTATTTTGAACAGAAACACAATTTCATCCATGTTTAATTAACTTTAATAATCTGTAGTGCAGAAATTTCGGCGATTTTAGTGCAGCCCAACAGAAAGTGCACCATTTGTTTCGATAGAACGTGCCTGAATCCTGTTCGAATTGTATATGAAACGTTCTAATGACAAAATATGTGGTTCAAATAAGCTTATTGTTACCTGGACGTTTCTACAGTTTAGAAGCGTCTTTACGCTCCGTATCACGACAGACGAGAACTTATTCACGCGTTCTCCTATACTCTGGAACATTACAAGTCCTAATGGGATACCAATGATCGCATAGCACATCGTGAACAATTTGCCGTATATGGTAGTCGGCGTTGAGTGTCCGTAACCTGAAATAAAAATGAAATGCAAAATAAATTTTGACAGTTTTCCAGCTTTCGCGCACGATCGAAGAGAAACGACACCCTATGAATTTAATCGCGACGTTTCGTGCAAAACCGCAAAACATCGTGCACAATGTGAATCTGTGTTTTTTCTGTTATGATGAAAATAGTTAAATCGATTAAAACGCACTGACTGGCGAATATATCTCCGACGATCCATTCGTGCGTTGCTCAATCACTTTCAGTTTCGAAATCACGATCGTTCATCGAAGAGCTCGTAGAATCAAAAAATTATCTTTCATGATAAATGAAAAAATTGATATTACCTAAAATGACATATAAAAATTGTAAAAAGTTTTTGTTTTTTTCTAATTTAGAAAAAAACAGTAGTGATTTAACACTTATAAAGGTTGAAAGAAATCCGAATTGCAAATCAAATTGACTTTTTCCAAACTGTCGCATTTGGGTATCCGTCAAACAATTTGGGTTATCGAACAGGTTTTCAATGCAAATGGATAGTGACGCAGCGGTAGTTACGCGTAATAAACTCGGTTTGAACATCCGACGATATTCAGGGCAATGGTAACATTGCAACATGTACCTATCGTGGTGAGGACCGTTGTAGCGTAATAAAACGCGCCAGCGAACTTCCACTGTTGGCCAGCTTTGTGAGGTTCCGTCTTCAGCACCACTGTTTCCATGATCTTGAAGTCGTCCTCGCTTATATTGTATTTTCGTATGACCATTTTCTCAATGGCTGTGAACAGAATGAGAGCGATGATTAGATTGATATGTATCTCGCGATCCGAAGGCATCAATAAAAGTATGAGTGATGCCTGATAATGGTGCGCACCTGTTATTTATTATTATTATTATTATTATTTATAATGATTTCATCGGTGAGAGAGAAAAAGAGAGAAAGAGATATTGCTATTTATTAAGTGTTCTTTAAAATAACATCTTTTCGAGGGTAGAAACTTTATATGCATTAATTACAAAACGTGTTACAATAGAAACCATTTTTAACACAAAAATGATGAGTAATTACAAAAAAGAATTAAAAGGGGAGAGAGAGAGAGAGAGAGAGAGAAAGAGAGACGAATGAACATATCACAGAGTTAAATAAAATGACTAATGACCTTTGAACTTTTCAGAGTGTGCTTTCAGAGACTCTGTCGGAACAGATGCTTCGTACATTGGGATGACGATAACGCGATTCTTTTAATGAAAATTACGTGTCAGACACGCGCAAAACTGTCCCTTCCATGAATAAAAGCCGAGGCTCGTCTTTGTAAAAAAAAAAAAGAAGCACGGCAACGCACAAATCGCTATTTCATTCTACTACTACTGGGATTTATAAGGCTCGCAGGAGATGGAATTTATCAAGCGTTTTCGAGCTCGCAGCGAGACAATGGCCGCGACATTGTAAGATCGTTCCCCTTTGACGATAGTGCAACGACATTCTTCTATTGGAAGTGCCTCTCTGCATAACGTATACCCCGCACGTATGTCGCACAAATACCGCCGTCGCCGCATACACGATTACACACTAATGCACTCGTATAGAGCTCGTTGCTCGCTATACGGCTAAGTAATCTACGCGAATGGCAATAAAGGGGCTTAAGGAAACCCCAGACAACACAAATGCCTAGAAGCGTTGTAGAAACGTCTGAGAGACACTTCAATCCCTCCGATGATCTTTTTCGAGTTTTCAGAGGAGTCTCTTGGACTTTTGTTTACTTAAGACTCTATTCAATGAAGTTCTTGAAGTCAGATTACGAGAGAATAAAGAAGCTATTGTATCTATATCATTTGCATAGATAAAAAATAGAAATTACATAACAAAATTGCAAGAAATAATTTACATAAAATTGGAATCCTATATAAAATATATATATATATATATATATATATAGATATTTTCTCGTTGAAAAAAATCAGAGTTTTAAATTATTTGTATTATATCATGTGTCTTTATGTATTACAGAATTAACTTTACGAGGCATATCATTATTTATAACTCGAGTCACTTATTAAGAAAGTCTAGTCATTTTGAAAAGAATATGCACGCCACCTGTCTAACTTGAAATTTGCAGGGCATGAGCGACTCAATTTACCATCTAACTTACCATCTAACGCTTCTTTGCGTAATTTCTCCGTCTCGGACTCGAGCACGTCGAAGATTGCAGCACCGACGAGGAGATAGGTAAGCGTGAAGACGATTAATGATAAAGTCCGGACGTTTTGCTTCTTCATTCTCTAGTGAGCCACATGCTCACTAGCAGGGCCCCGGCCCTAATTACTTGCATCGCTCAGTAAGATACGATTTGGGTTGCTGGGCCCATGATGACCCCCTTCTCTCTTCTCCTTCCAAAGTGATACTTGACGGGGGCCCCTCTCTTCCTTACCAAACGCTACAGACTTGGCACACGATCCCTTGTTTTCAGGATATCTGCTTCCTTGCCGTAGCAATCATGCAGTCGTTTTCGTTCATCTGAAACTGTCGCGTCTACTTGTCCTATCAAAGCTAAAAGAAGTACCGTATAAGAAACATTATCGTACTGTGTGATATATATAATAATTTATTAATAAAAACTAGATCGACAACAAATTCTTGATAAAATAAGAAATAAAGATGTGGCAATTGGAGCATCGAATCGATTTCATGGCAACTGAAAGCGAGCCAATGATATGAACGAAATTTACCAATCTGCTTCAGCAATACTTCGCGTTATTTTTAAAGATGTGGGTCACTTAAGAATGAACCGCGAAGATTGAAATCGATTTCATTGAACACTTTTTCCCTTCTTCACGAGTTCGCTCTTTCGGAATCGCTTTCTTAGCTTGAAATTCAGATGCACTATGAAAAGGTATAATCGTTCTAAGCGGTCAAGCGCGAGAGATGATTTTAAAACTTCCTTTTTTTTTCTCATTGACGTAGCGAATCAAATCTATTTCTTCGATGAGGATCGGACTGAACAAAAAATGTGCTGATTTAGAAGAAAAAGATTTTTAGCTCACCTGCAACTTGTTCCGGGTTCTCCTTTAGGTACGACGAAGAGTTGAGCAGAATGATATGGCAGTGCTTTCGCTGCTCCCACTGCCACGTTCCCTCCATTCCTCGGCTTAACACCCCACGCTTTCAGAGCCGACTAAACAAAAATAAGATGAAATTCTGATGAGTGACGAGGCACATTTCGCTGGGAAATTGGTTTCTCATAATACATTCGAGAAATAATGCCGAGTGGAATTTATTTTGTCAATATTTGCTGATATTGTTTTTCACTTGAAACAGTTCTGATATCATATTCTTCCTATTCGTCGAAAAAAAATACTGGAATTAAGTGAACACGGTAAAGATTTAAAGCAAGACAAACATACAAAAAACGCGTAAAATAAATGAATATATTGTATATGAAAAGTACAAAAATGAATTTAAAAGAAGCGAAATGTGTAAGTTACCGTAAATTTGAAGTCTTTTACTAAAATTACATGTCAATCAGTGAGAAAATGACTGTATAAACAATTAGAATTGTTTTGAATGTGGATTAAAGCGGATTTGGGATAAGTGTTTCAGACTGGCTTTTATCGGGATTAATCGACCGATTCGGTCTCTTTGTTATCCATTAATTTGTTAATTGCTTCCAACTAAATGTTATTTGAGAAAGTAAATTTGTAAAATCCATGACAAGATTAACAAGTCTTAACAGTAATAGTATCTTTATAATGCAATATAATAATCGCCGATAATATATTATTGCAAGATATCCAGCAAGTATCTGATTTTCATATTTACACACTGAAAATATTCTTTACATTAAATATTTATATAAATCTAAGATTAGATAGCTATATATATAGTAGAACAATTTATATTAGAAATACGAACGATGTTTTCATCAAAGATTACAACCTGCAGTAATTTTGGTGAGTTTGAATGCGTGTTTATTCATGAAACTAGGAGCACGAACAGTGAACTATATATTTTCTTCGTATTATAATAAAACTCTTCGGAATCGTGTTGATTTTAATCATTGATTTCCACTAATATATTCCATATGACGCTATCCTGGATTGTTAGAATAAATCTTACATATATGCCCTATGTTTCAAAAAAGTTTGCTCTTTGTACATGTAACTTTTAAAAATAAAAAGGAATATTAATAAGTCATTTCGTTACATTAAATATATAGGATATTCCGGATTCTTGCTCTGTCTTTAGACACAGCTTTCACGTACGATTGCAATAAATATCAGCTCCATCGTAATAAAAAGATTTAATCGTGAGTTTAAATAATGAAGTTAATGGAAAAATAATAAATTTTTTGATATATTAAATTTAGATCTAACGCGATAACCAAGATAAAATAAATCTATTAAAAATAAATATGTGTAGTAATTCATACATATATTTATAGATACAAATAGAAATAGGTAGTACATACATAATAAGGTATATAAATGCACGTATCAATGCTGTGTATGAGACAGAGAGAGAGAGAGAGAGAGAGAGAGAGAGAGAGAGAGAGAGAGAGATGAAAAAGAGGAAAATGAGGGGAAAATTTCGCAAGGGGGTATCTAATAAAGAAGGAAACCGCTCATCACCCATCCAATTTGAAATGAAATTCTATAGTAATTCCGTAAGCAATGAGTCTAGTAACGTAAAGTCATATCAAATTCTCTCAAATCTTACTCCCTCTCTATCTCTCATCCTCTCTTTTTCTCTGCTTCATGATTTAAATTAGCGTTTGCGTGATATAGTTGGTTAGAGATTGACGGCCTGTGTTTTATTGAATTTATGATAAATTGCTTCCGAAATTTCCATTTACTATACGGGCAACGTTGTGAAGCGAGAAGAGAGAAAGAGGAGGAGGAGAAAACCGTTTTCGCACATTTAACCCGTGAAAGAAGAGATTGCGGAAATCCTTTTGTGAATCAAGGTAATGATCGCGATTAGAATCGCGGCGATTCCTTTCACAAAGGACAAAATTTGCTGAATACATTTAAACCTAATATTTAACATTTAAGCGCAAAACACATACACACACACATTAACGTCGATAATGATCGATGAATGTATAAATCTGACACTTCAAAAAGGGTATTTGCATCTAATCTGTATATACGCATCTAATTGAATTTTTCCGTTTGAGTTGATATTAAACAGAAGATAAATCAATCTATGCAAGCCCGCTAGACTGCGAAAGCCATTTCTTGTAAAAAAAAGCTAAATATTAATTTATTATTATGTCGCTTCATTGGTATTATTCATAATTTATTATGATGATCGATTTAATCGCTTCTATATGAGTCGTGTTCAGTGTTATATGCAAAAAAATTATCGTACGGGTTTAATATATAAGAGTGTTTTATCATCTTTTTTTTATGTATAAAGGAAAAAAGTAAAAATAAATACATTTACTCTTGGTATAAATTTATTTTTACATTTTCGTCTTTATTATTAAAACTTTAAGTAATTCCTAATCAGAGGCAGATAAATTCCTAGTAGGGTACGAAATGTCCCTTTTAGAGATGGGTGCCTTAACAGGTACGCAAGGATGATTGACGATCTTATATTATATAAAATTTTTGTCTTTGGCAATTTAAGGAAGACAAGGACACATTTTTCATAGGAAGAATACATATCCTATACTCATATATAATCTCTAACTGAAAAGGTCAAGGACCTATCACTTTAGGGGAAGACACGTCGTAATTCTGTGCCATCCAATCATTATCTCGTGATAGGATCTTCATTGTTGTATCCTTGGATAGGTCACGAGTTTAATAACACCAGTTAGCTATCATACTGCTCGCGATGCTCCCTAATATCGATTATTGTGCGCACGATTCTGTAAAGGGTTGTTGCGATAATGGCTTATTTGCTCCACTGAATCAACGAGAACAATAAGCCGTGGTAGACAAGTACAGGACGACGTACCCGATCGTCCACGCCGCTCTGAAGACAAAGAATTTCTCCAGAAGTCTGCTAAGCGATAAATCAGTTTCTCATCACGACTTCGAATTTGCCTAATATGAGAAATGCGAGAAATATCGTTACGCAAATGATAAAGAGATTGATCTATTTTTCAGATACACCCCGACACTCGGTTTTTTAAACTGAACTACATGTAATTTATTACTGTGAATAATACGACTTTTTTCACTATAATATACTTATTTATTATTCTATGTTGAATTATTTCAACATAAAAATAATATAAAATATAATAACAAAGCTAATATGATTTAAAATTAGATTAAAACACAAATTAAAATTAGAACTCTGGTAAAAATGAGACTGAATGTTTCGCCTCCGCACCTGCTATGTCTATTAAAATCTGTGAAATTCTGTTTAAAAAAACATAGAAGCATCATGAGCTTTTTAGAACAAAGGTTTTGCGAGAAAGACCGTGCAATTCATGTACTTTTGAGACAAAAGATTCATAAATATCTGTAAATATTTTGTTTAAATAAAAAAGAATTAATTAAAAAAATTATTACACGTAATAATTTAAAGGAATTATTCAGAATAAGACATTTTTAAAATTGTAATTTTTACGCAGCAGTCCTGATAAAAATCTCTGTTGTATTTCTGACAGTGATAATTAACAGGGAAGGTAAAAAAATGTGTAAGCTACCTATTTTTTGAGTTTCCTTCGCCTTTTTTCTCTCTTGCTCATACTCGGCTTCATATATACAAAACATTGGACGGTATTTATAGTCGGATCTTATATTAGGATCGTCTTAAGTACAATCAAAAAGATTATGAACTAATCAGAATACTGTATTAGTATTTTAAGACATTACTCAAAATGATCTTAAAATAAGAACCAACTACAATACCGGCCATTGATTGCTCTATTTATGGGTAATAAAATAACACTTTCTCTCAGCATGCAAGCAAAGATACATATGCTTACACAAAAACAGGCATAATAAATCATTAGTCCTTTTCAGAACTAAAATTGGTCCTTTTAAGGACTATTATGTATTTATAATACGGGAGATCTGAAAAGCTGTTGGAAATAAATAATTAAAAAAATAGGTAGATTATATATTTTCCGACCTCCCTCAGTTGATTATCACTGTTAGAGTAACAATAAAATTTTTATTAACTGACGCAAAAAAATACCAAAATTCGAAAAAGGAGAGAAATCAGAAAATATTCTGAATAATTACCAAAATATATATGGATTCATAAATTTACATAATTTGCTAAAAATATGTAAAAATGTAAATAAATCAAAAGATTATTATAATTTCAAATTAATTTCACTTTCATTTATAAATATCCTTTTAAAAAAGTAATACGTTACTATAAATAAATTCCTTTTAAACTTCGCGTTTCCTTATTTATTATCCCAAATAGGCTCTAAGAAATCATCAACAATAAGTATCAATAAATGGATGGATGATGATGGCGTATACCGTGTAAATTATTACAAGTTCTATTGATGTATATACTATACCGGCGGGAACAATATCGGATTACAAGGGTTGATTATATTTCATGTTATAGTTAAAATCTTACACTGAAAAAAAAAATTTATTGAATTTTAATAAATATTTGTTTCAATAGTACTAACGAAATATTTACTTACAGTAAATGAATATTTACTCAAAATAAAAAAAGCTATACTTAAATGCAAATAAATATATATTTACATTTAGTAAATATTTCGTTAGACTATTGAAACAAATATTTATTAAAATTTAATAATTTTTTTTTAATGTATACAGTGAGAATCTTTGTTGCCACGAGCATTATAGAAATCTGATAAATTCGAACAAATTTACCACTCGATTGCGTCATCCTTATATGAAATTACGAAGCTCGCATGCGGTTACCTCTCCCATGAGTGCAGCATCATACGACGTTACGATTGCCTCGTGATAAAGTATTTTCGCGATCGATCGCGAATCAAACTTCCATCAAGCACTAAACATACGACATATATGCCCGGCAACCTTTTGTACAATATTCTCGCCTCAATATAGTAGAATTGATCGAAATTTATGATAATTAACGATAAATATATAGTTTCCATTCAAGAAAAGATTATTCTTAAATAATCATAAAATACTAAAAAATATATATGGCTATCTTCAATAATTCTCAATCGTTGCTTTATGTTATATAGATATTGTAGATCATTCCTGTGAGTTGTTGACAATAATAACAAAACGAAAAAATTTTTGATAAAATGAGAAAGAGGACAAGAGAATCCTCCCTACCACCCGATTTATAACGCAAATTGTAAAAGCCGAAGTAATCGACCTGATATGTAATATAACATGTAACATATATGTATGTATATATATACGGCGTAATATCGAAATTGTACGTGCGATGGGTTGTAGCAATCGATTGCGCGGAAATAGAACTTGTTCTAATTTTCGCGAGTACAACATCCGGTTCTTCTGATAACTTTTAGTTTTCACAGATGTTACTAATAGTAGTCTTCGTACCTTGGTGTTCAATATTGGGATACATCGATTAGTGGAGCCCACGTAGTACATGCATAATTAATCGAATTATCAATCAAAGTCTCCATTATCGTCGAAATGTATTACAGTATGGATATTAAAGCTGAATTAAAATTATTGCATTTTCCTGTGAGGACAAATCAGAAAGAGTCTCGTTTGCCTCGTAATGCAATAATTTCAAAGTGTCATTAAATTATTAAATAATTATTTTAAAAATTCATCACAGTTGCACTGGTAAAAAGTGCAAAACTGTTACACGTCTTGTTACAGTTAGCATGTTAAATAATTGGTGCGATAAAATGAGTATAATTACAAAGTTTCAAATGTAACCGAGCGCGGAGTATGTTTTAGATCTCTCTTATATATATATATATATATATATATTCCGTATAAATTTAGAAATATTAGCAATACATTAAATTACAATTATTGCATTTTCCTGTAAAAGCAAATCAGAAAAAGCCTCGTGTATTTCTCGTAATGCAATAATTATAAATTATTATTAAATCATTAATTATTATACATTAAAAAAAATTTTCATTACAGTTATTTAGTTAAGAAATGTAAAATTGTTATACGGCTTGTTATAATTAGCATATCAAGTAATTGGTGATGAATATAAATATAATTATGACATACTACAATAGTTTTGTGTTGAAACTTATATTTTCCCATGACCTGGAAAGTCTATATAGCGCTACTCAACTGTATCTTATTTTCTCATTAACACACACTCCTCTTGCCCTGTTAACACTCCGTACACATATAACGTTTCTTTTATTGAGTATATCTATGTTCACTTTAAGTGATTTTGTTATCGTTTTTACTCGCTGTCTTCTTCCTCAAATCCAAGTTTCTCAAATCTAATTGCACGTTGTTTTAAAATCTTTTAAAATAGTTTTAAAAATCGCAATACAGAATTAGTTTTAAATCTCTCTTTATTTCGTACATCAAAAAAAGGATTTTGCTGAAGTATCTAAAAATTTAGCTGAATATAGGTCTGAAAATAATTTGTTGGATCATAAAATCAGTAAAATCATTCTTTCTGTATAAAAATAAAAAAAAAATTGTTCGCAATATATTACATTAATACAATATTAATATACAGGGAATATACAATATATGCAATATTATCTCTATTTGTAGGTGCGCTTTCGCAAAATACGAGGGTCCGAGAGGATAAGGTAATATCTCCGACCCTATCTCGCAGATATGCGCCCGTCGTGCGTTTGGTGTGGCGGGTAAATGCAAAAGTCATTTTCCTTAAGTCGTGCACCGCGAGCAGACTATCTTACCGACATTATCACCATCGTGTTCCTCGATGGCCACAAACCTCGCGCGGAACTTCCGTAATGAAACGAGGTCAAAAAAGATGAAACTCCCGCACTTCGTCGTTGATCCTTCTTGCCCTCGCCATCCAAGCAATCATGCGCTGTCGCTTCCGTAAGCACCAAAGTACAACTATTGGCGCGTTTCTTCCCGATTCAATTACATTAGAGGGCATCCGGGGACCTTTCTTTTCTCCCATCTACCGGAATGGTGCATGTTCCGGCTCACCTTCGCCGACATGTATAACCGTCCGGCCCTTTCTCTCCGTTTTTCTCCCCTCTGTCTACGTCGCTGCCTTTTAAAGTGCCGTGCAAACCCACGATAAAGTCGACGAGTCTCATAAATAAATACATTCCCCGCTACAATATGTCCGCCAGTACCTTTCAATAAACTTTTAGTATTCAGTTTATATCGTCCCAAGAGGAAATACATACACATTCAATGATTAAATGTCGTAGGTGCCCAACTTACAATTTGTGATATTTGATTGACGCAAAATCATACTTGTAAAATCTATATTTTTCTCGTTCGAATGAAATATTAGACTTGGTAAGAGAGTTGTTGATTTTATACATATCTATACATATACTGATCGTATATATGGTACGCTATTCCATCTTCGTTTGACAGCATTTCTCTTTAAGAGAAACGACGTCGGATTAAAATCGCTTTCTACTACTGTGGATAATACAAATGCATTGCAATAGTTCATTGATTTATCTTTCTGTACTATTCCCTTTTCGTAAAATTATCCATCTCAAAATAATTTTAGTTATATTAAAATTTTAATGCAAGCGAGCTGTTTAATTTGAATAAAGTGAGTTGTTTTTTATAGAAACGATTACATAACACTGTAATTTCAATTATCTTATTACGTTATACATTCAACTATTTTAAAAGATAATTATTTATCGTGAACTTAATAAGCTTCCTGAAATACACACACACACGTAACATTATCAGTACAAAAAAAGCTTAGAGAGATGGCCGAAATAACCTCAACAAACAGCCTGACCGCTGGAACAGCCTACAAAAAGCGTTTAAACGCTCAGAAATTCTACTGTCATCCGATGCGGATACATTTTGTCGTCCTTACGAAAGGCAAGCATAATTTCGAAGAAGGGGTTAGTAACTTCTATACGTTTGCTATGATAGCGGGAGAAGGCACTTCGGCTCTTTTCAGGTCGACTGGACCAGCTGAATGATTAATGGGCCAATACTGAAAAAAGAACTTTCATCCATCTTTCGTTCCCCCTATTCACCTACATTCATCCCTCTGTCTCTTTCCCTCTCTTTTCTTTTCTCGTCTCTCTGCTTGCCTCTCGTACGTTGCCCCACATTTGTCCAAGGACGCACATGGTCATCGGAGGACAGCAAAAAAACATAAATGCCGAGGGAAGGATAGACGAATTTATCGTATGGAGTATCATTTGCAGGGTGTGCCTGACAAATTTGGGATTCCCTTAACTGTTCAAGAGAGTTCGTTCCTTCTTTCTTTTCCTTTCTACTCCCTGCGGCTGTTCTTCATCGACGTTCTCATCTATCAGTGATGGATAGTCGTGAGAAAATGAAAAGCCGTCTTTGATTTATCGCTAAGCGATCATCTCTATCGCCGTTATCTTCGGAAGAAACGTACATCGCGAATACGTAGCGCGAGTAATCGGAGCGCTGTTCTCAAATTATCCCGTTGCAAAACACGCGCTAGGAATACCAAAAGGATAATGTATAATCGCGCATACATTAATTATCGCGCAGCGTCGAAATTGCTTCCAGTAATATTCTGATATATTAACGCAAGAAGCTACCGGAAGATTTAAGGAAAGCAGAAGATATTGTTGTTTAAACGCTACTCTTAATCATTTGATTTGCATCAATTTCGGAACTTTATGTAAATTATTTCAATTCTTTTGAATAATCCCTCTTAATGTAATAAAAAAAAAATAAGACTCTCAACTTATTAAAAAAAGAAGCAATGCATTAATTTAATGAAATAGTATTTTTTTCAAGCGTAATACATCAACGTTTTTATGATAAAATCCTTTAGAAAATTGCTGTCATTAATAAAAGAGAATAAAACGCAAATGAGATCACTAGAACGATCAAGGCTATTACTTTATCGTATTTGGTATAAGTGGTCGTATCAACCAACTCGCCTACCGCTACCTTGATCAAAGGCTTTAAGAGACAGCTCGCATTTAGTGAGCATAATGTTCTTTGAATTTACAAAGAACATTTTTTAAAATTAAAATTAAATTAAAATTAAATTTTTCTCATATAATTTCAAACACATGTTTAAATATTAGCAGTTTATATTTTTGTGCCAATAAACGTCGTCAAAAATTAATATTATATTCAAATTCTATTATTTTTTTACCGATTTAAATTATTTATCAGAAACAATAACTTCAATGAATAATTAAGTAGGCAGATACTTTCGAAAATATTTTTTAATCATAGATTTTTTTTAATAAAAATAAATGCTTGCTAGATCATGCCTAGAAAACGAGAATTTAATTACTCAAAATGCATCTGAAAACAGTCGCTGAAAAAGTGCATTTAAAGTCTGGCACCGCCTAATTCTCGTTTCCCGCGAAATAGTCTATTAATTATCGAAAGAAAGGAACATTTTCGCGGCTGTGATATTTCATCAGCCTAATAGCCTGGACACGGCATCACCCTATTCATTTAAATGCTTACACAGTAAAACGGCCACAAAGTGCCATTCAGCATTCTCGAAGTTTATAATAATAGAATGTGTGTATTTTTATGTTATTTTAAAAATAACATTTTAACATATAAAATATTTTTTCAAAACAAATATAATTTTTAAACATAACATACACGGTGACCAAAAGAATTGTGTTGAAAGTAAACCGTTATATTTTTTCTCCTCCGTTTTTCGACAATCGTTTCTTTTTATTGGAGTCAGGTATTTAAGACTTGTCAATTTCATATAAGCTGTTGTACAACCCAGTTTATGAGCGTCAGTATGAACACATTAATCATAAAAAAAAGAGGTTCAAAAATGTTTTTTAATGTTTTATTAAAAAACTATTTTTTAAACATAATATTAACATGGGTGAGTAGAGGTAATTTTATTATTAAACTTTTAACGTGGGCGGATAGAGGTAATTTTATTATAAAACTTTTTTATAAAACATTTTTTAATATCTTGAATAGTTCTTAAGATGTAAGAAACAAATTAAAAATTGCTTTTATACCTACAAAGAATAATTTCATCTTTTAAACCGTTTTTCCGCCCCAACAAACTGATATTATCTAAATTCGTCTATTTACATAATCTATTATACATAAATATATGTGTGTGTATACATATATGTATACATATATGTATATATATATATACATACACACAAAGTTTCATAAAATTATAATTCAACACTTCGCGAAGTTTCCCTTGTAAGCGTATTTTCGTTTAAAACTTTTTTAGATTCATATTTTTTACGAAATCTACGACATGCTTCTGTACAGTTTCGCCTCAACTGTAGAAGCACTCAATGAGAAACACCTTTTCTTCGATGGTTAATACGTTCATGTTGATACTCATAAACTGGCTTGTACAACAATTCAAATGAAAATGACGAGTCTCAAATACCTAGGTATATAATCAGAAAAAACGATCGTCAAAACGGAAAAAAAGAAAAATATAATGGATTACTTTCAATACAGTCTTAATAATCATTTTATATAAAATAGAATATATCAAGTTACTTTTTTGTGAAAAACATCAAAACTATCTGATAAATTTATGGATTTAAAAAATTCTTAAATAAATATAATAAAATGATCTAAAGAATTACACCAATGATTTTTTAGGTCATTTTGTTGTCGAATTGTAGATAAAAGATATTCAATTACATTCGCAGTCTAAATTATTTTTTTGCGAACTCACTTCACTTGCAACAATAAAATTAATTTCTCTACTATACATTTGCCTGTTATCCACAGTTCATAGTACCAAGTTCTCGTGATTTTTGCTATGTATATCTACTTTTCACTTGAGCTTTCAGCTACAGTTCTCTCGGCACGTCCATCCTTCGCTGTTGACCATTCTGTCCTGCTGTTGACCGCTATTCTAACAGTCAAGCGACATGACCAACTTCTGTACATTCAACTGTATGTCTGTGGCGGGTCGGTATAGCTACTTATTAATGGGAAGACTTGTTGCTCCGTCACGATACTATAGTTGCAGTTCCATTGTAGTTTATGCAGCTTTCTCTCTCTCTCTCTCTCTCTCTCTCTCTCTCTCTCCCCCCCCTCTCTCTTTCTCTGATTTTGAAAAGATATACAGTTTTTTTACATGCATTAAAATAAATTTGTAAATCAAGACAGATAACTTACACAATTAACTTAATTTATTCCACTTTAATGAAACGTGTTGCCGAAATAGTAAGATATATACGCGTATAAGAATATATTTGAAATTTAAATAAGATTATAATGATATATACATATAAACATAGCAAGATAATAATAATAAAATGGGCAAATAAATAAAAAGAATCTATTTAAAAATACTTAAAAAATTGTTAATTTAACGTGTTTGCAATTTCCATTCTTATTTTGTATACAAGGAAACAGCACTTAATATTTAGTAGCTTTAATTCCAATAGATGTAAGACTCTCACGTTTAAAGAAAAAAAAAAATAAACGGCCGAGTGTCGTTTCTTTCCGAATGAAGTAGCTTGAGTATCCTCTCGACTGAAACCGTCTGCCGATGTCAGTACATTTTACGTACGTTGGATGCAACAGAGCCAAATGTATTTTTCATGAAGCCGCAATAAAACTTGCAGCGACGAAAGCCAATAACAGTAAACCGGCGGCTCGTGTAAGGCATACTCGTATATTCTTTTGCACAGTAAAGCATTCCGTCGCGCACTTTTCGTTACAAGGTGTGAAAAAACCAGCGAATTATCCATTTAACTCAATTAATGGACTTTAATCAATTAACAAGTAAAAAAATTTAGGACACATTCTTGCTCCGACAAGCAACAAGTTGCGTGTCTAGAAAAGTAGTGTTTAATAATTCGTGTTTATATATGGCGTGACTAATATTAACAACGTGTATGTGCATTTCGTTTTTCATTATCTTAAAATATATTATCGTCGTCGATAATTAATATCTCGCCTGTTATCATCCACTTAATAACTCTGCTTAATAAACACAATATTATTCATAACTAAAATAAACGTTACTCGATCAAATATACAGAAAACAATAGAGCAATATCCTTAAACAAGAACGCAATTTTCAGCAAAAGTTTAAACTAAAACATTTAAAAGACTTCTAGTAATTTAAAAGACTAAATTATTTTACGTTAAAAATTTAAAAGATCCGAAAAATTAATTTTCGAGTTTATATAATTATACACTTATACAGGGTGTTAAAAAAACCATTCAGCATTTATGTGGTAGATAGTAAGTACACAACATAGAGTAAAAAACCTTAATGAATACAGGTCGAAAGTTCAACCGTTTCTTAAGATATAAACATTTTTATATGTCAGCATCATGAATGACTTACTGGCTTCTACGTGTCGCATACGATATTTTTACCTTCGTGTTTATAAGCTGCGTTCTGCAAGAAGAACTCTGTAAGATTTTGTAAGAAGATGCCAAGCATGTATGGAAATGGAAGGAAGATGTATGGAACACCTTCTGTAAATATAGTAAGTCATTCATTCATGATGCTAACATACAAAAATGCTTATATCTCAAAAGCAGTTGAGCTTTCAACCTTAAAATTCTAGAAATATTTTAAGACCAACATTAGCCCGACAATTAATTGCTTTAATATACTTTACTCTTGTATGCGAGCCAGCACAGCCACACTGTTGGTTGAATTTTTTGACTTAAATAATGAGCAAAAAATCGTGAATATATAATAATAAAAAATTAGCAAAAAAAAGCCCTACAAGAATACGTACTTGATTTTTAATTTGCTGCACTTTTTTCTTTGTGGCTATGCTACCTTTAATCTTAAGTTAGCACAATCATGGATTTTAGCGAATTAGTTGAAGCAAAAAAAATCAGGAATAGAATAAAAAATTAGCAAAAAATAGCCCTTTAAGAATATGTATTTGATTTTTCATTTGCTGCTTTTTTTCTTTGTCGCTGTGCTGACTTTAGTCTTAAGTTAGCACGGCCATGGATTTTAGCGAATCGGTTGGAGCAAAAAAATTGGGAATGGAGCAAAAAAATTAGCAAAAAATGTGGTATAGGTCGCATTTGATTCTGCTGAAATGGCTGTGCCAGCTTAATAGATGTATCATGAGCAAAACCGGAATAGTAATGTCACTTATTAAATTGCCAAGCAATTTAATAATTTTTGACGCTAATAAGCATCTTTATAAGAAAATTAATAATATAGATGTTAATAAGGATCATAAATCTGTGAATAATTTATTGCAAAAATTCATACAAAAACATTTAAGCACTAAGATCCATTTTGATCAAATATAGAAGTTCTTTTGTTTAATTACCTTCTTCTTCTTATATTAAGCCTCTGGCCTATATTACACCTCTCTCATATTGTGTATGGTGCGCACGCTAATTATTCAATTGCCACGAGCATATGGGACCTACAGATTTTTTAATGCCGGTTCCGAACACCGGATTTTTCGAGAGGTATTCTGTGGGCTAGAATACTCTCAGGAGGTTGCCGGCCTTTTCCGAGAGAAGACACGAGCATGAATATTTTGGTTCCTATTAGGATCGAATCCGGGATCTCTGGCATGATGGACCAGTGCGCTGTCTGTCATGCCACGCTCGCGCTCTTGTTTAATTATATTTTTTCATATATTTTAGAATTATACAAGAATGATACAGAATCTTGTTTCGCATAACTCAATTTTCGTCATAAAGTATAAAGAAAAAAATTTGTCTTATTCTATTTGAGGATTTACTGTCCAATGTGTTCATAATTATGAGATGCAATTTAAAACAATTTAATTTACGGTCTTCATAATCTCGTAATATCTTAATAACTATTCAAGTATAATATTTTATGATGAGAGAGAGAGAGAGAGAAATAAAGCGAACATAATCACAACTTTTTGCGAATGACAGAAGCAAAGATTTTTCGGCCACGAGAATAATCGGTGGTAGGCGAAAGATATGACGCGAGATAATTGAAAATGATCCATCGACCGATCCAACAGTGGCAGTGCGGCATTAATTTAAAATGGAACTGATCTGAGTTATTTCCGTTCTATTACCGCGAGCATAATTGTGAAACCGTTAGACAGAGATTCAGACGAGCAGCCGTAGTTAATCTTATCATCATAGTGTACATTGCAAATCTGTACCTATTAGCCCGATCCTTCGGAATTACTCTTGAATCTGAAAAATACTGTCCTTGTCTCAAGATTGATGAATGTTGCGAGGGGTACTTGTACGGATAAATCGAAATAAGTCATCCACGAATTTCATTGCCTTGAGATAACATCATGCGACGAAAAATTATTTTCAATAAACGTAACGAAAGTGAAAATAAAGTAAATAAGTAAATGTGACATGAATCTATGTTGAATATTTTTTAAATATAACATATAAAATCGTATTGTCAGGTTTTATTTCATATTAAAAACATTTAATTTTTAATAATTTTATAATATATATATTAAGATTATTAAGCAACATTTTTTAATTTTCATTACACGTTTAGCGCTAAATGTTGATTTTTATTTTCTACCTCTGTCGAGACAACTATCTCAGGCAAATAGAATTCTCAACCAAACAGCTAATTGGCAATTACATATGCGATTATACGCTTTACATATGCATCAACACGCTTTTCGCGTCGTTGAAAAAGTCTTCGTTAGAGTAGATATTGTTCCGTCGTTCACGAAAATAACACTAATGGCTTATGTTGCATAATCAAAAACGTTTAATGTCAATCATCGAGGTATAAGAACAAGACGATCGGAATAGTGATATGAAAATGTTGCAGAAAGCGACGCTTGACTAAAAATATTAAAAACAAATTTTCAAGAATGGTAAATATGTGCGAATTTTGCGAATAAGTTCAAAATTCGAATCATCGCTGGTTCGATTTTGAATCAATCGCTTATTTAGTTTATTATTATGCATAACTCTTGTAAATCGAAAAATATTTTTTCTCGTTTATTTAAATAATTTGTAACATTATTGAATGTACTTTATTACTTTTAAGTTACACAGTTTTTAATGTAAATCCGGAAAAAATTGCTTCCAACTCGATTCGTTTTCGAATAAATAAAATTTCGATTCGATTCGTTCTCATAAATGCTTCATTCGTATACTTCTAAAGAACGATATTAAAAAACTTTTACGCCGATCTTTTTCTTTCTCGCGAAACAACTTCGAATAAAACTAAATGTATAAAATGTCCCGAAATCGTCATACAGCGTAATTCAAACGTTGATTCTCTTACAAATGTGCACGATCGATTTTTGCTCAGCGAACACTTGACACAAGTGACCTAATTACGGAGATACTTAACATTAAAAATTAGTCTAGAAATATATGTGTTGAAATGTATAGTTCTGAGTTCCGAATTTTACCAGAAACGGAAAAATCTCGTCTAAAGAGGAGAATTTTTCACATATATATAAAGCTTAATTAAAATTATATATTATATGCTTATCCGTGTTTTATAAAATAAGACGATTTAAAATTAAATAAAGAATACACTAATATCGTGTATAATACATTTGTAAAATTAAATTTTCGTTTAAAAAATGCATCTTTTATATTTTTAAGTGATTGTATTCCAAAAGATATTAATATTCGGACATTAAAAACACCTGTCATTTTTTTCTCTAGATTATCTAGCATTTGAATTTTTAATATCATGCATGCACACATTTATATATATACATATAGATATCATAAAAATTGTATAAATTTTTGATTGTGTTCTAAAAAAATATTGATATCTCGATATTAAAATAATCGCCATTCTTCTAACATTTAGAATTGTACATGTATATGTCTATATGCATATATATTTTATAATTCATATACATATATATGTACATTGATCATAAGGGTGAAGGAATGATGTGACGGAAGAAGAACAAGCGTCTTGGCGCCCTTCTTGCCATCCCAGACAACGACCAAATATAGCTTCGCTATGGAAGCTAATGAACCAATTACACGTAATAGGACCGCCGTCTTCGAGGAACGATTGTCTCGGCTTTCTCGGCTGCTTCAAGGACTCTCGCTATGCAAACAATGGCCTCGGCGAAGAACGTTGTAACGGCCTGCACTCGATCGGTATCGAATCGCGCTTTTAATTGGAGTTGAGTACTATCGTATGGCTCACGGAATAAAAAAGCGAAGTTTCCTATATGCGACGCATGACGGTATTATAAATTAATTAGGCACGTACTTCATGGATCAATTAGGATGGCATAATTAGGAAATTACATTGAAAATTTCAAGACAGAATCAAAGTGCGACGTTATACAATAATTACGATAATTTTGTACTAAATTTGAGATGTTACTTTGTTTTTATATACGGAAAATAGACAATTCCTAAAGAATAAGATGCTATATTTTTGCAGAAGAAATTTCCAAAAGAAAAAAGTCTATAGATGTAAAGATAAGATAAATCATAGGTTGTTTATTATAAATTGTTCAATATATTAGATTTATTATAAAAAAAAGTTACGCACTCTTATTAAGTCAACATTAAAAAAACTTAAAATTTTGTAAAGTCAATTATTAACTTTTAAATAAAATCAAGCTATAGTAAATTTTTTTATCATAATAAGGTTAATTGAAATTTTTTTTACAATACAACAAATTACTTTGTAAATCTAAACAAGACTATAGAAAGTATATCTAATCTACGTTATCGAAATATCTAGCCTCATCTGTATCTCAGTATTCTTTCCTATTCCAACTAAATTCATTGCATATATTTCTATACAGAAGCTACAATTTTATACAAATTAAGTAGAAAAAAAGTTCTGAAGTATTGCCAATAAGAACCAGACACCAGATGAACATGTGTAATTAAACTTTATTCAATGTAGTACAATACACATTTCGATCCACTGTAAGGCCGGAATCAGACTATGCATTGAAGATTGAGATTAAAAATTAAAGATTAAAATTTCATCAATGAGGACAAAGAAATTTTGGCTTCTTTTGTTCTGATTGGTCAAACATCAATCTTTCAATCTTCAATTTCATTCTTCAATGCGTAGTCTGATTCGGGCCTTAGGCTTCTTATCAATAAACAAAAGAAACTAATATAAAAAACAAGATATATGAAAGTCAATGTTTAAGTAATCGTTAGGCTGGGTCCACAACCTCGCTTTAAGAAGCCCTAAGCCGTAAAGCCTTAAGAAATTGACTAATCACAATTACATATGAGAAAAATAATCGACTGTGGTTGGTTAATTTCCTACGGCTTTACGGCTTACGGTCTCTTAAAGCAAGGTTGTGGACCTAGCCTTATGTGAGTTAACTAAGTCAAAAAGATGCAATTCTGTAATATTTTTTTGCTACAGTTTTATTCCAAATCCCAATTCTAAAATGCATGTATACTTTCATTTGACCGCAATTTGACCGCATTTTTCTAATTATTGTCCATACTAAATTGCTCCCAATCCAAACTAATGCTTGAAGAACGGACTTAATGCAAAGTCGTAGCAATATTCTGTTCAGTAAATCAGATCTGATAATTTTTGTTCGCGAGTATCTGCCGTCATTCGTCGTTCATGATCCTTACATAAATTACTTGGTTCACTTGAATTCTATGAAATGAGTCTCGCCGGCTTCTTTCGGAGAACTTCAATATATACACATAACTTTCGCAATTCGTATGATTGCTTTTTAAACTCGATCGGCATGTTGCGGCATTAGTTAGTAGATACTTAATCCGCAAATGGAAAAAATTCACTAAGGGAGAAAAATTTTAAAAGCTTGTCGCAGATAAAACAAAAAAATGGAATAAATTATACAGCCAACGAGAAGAAAGTTCCGATGGCTTTTTCTCCTCTTTTCCTCCTCGCGTTTTTCCCTTGCACAAAAGCGAGTTCGAAATTTATCAATCTCACTCATATCAAGTCAAAGCACGAAGGATTCGGGGGTGCGTCGTTACTTTTTACAGCTTCGACGTTTCGGATTGTTCCCCATGAAAAAAGGCGCGCGTACCTAAATGCTCATATTTCTCGCAGCAAGAGGGTTATTCGAGTGGACGAATGGCACAATAATACCGACACACGCAATATAAGAGACTGCCTCCAATCTTTATGGCAATATTAGTCTCATTAATTAAATCTGTGAATCATCCTCGGATTTCAAAATCCTGATTAGGGTGATTTCCGTACATTCTCGATTGTTTACAATTAAGTCCAAGTAAAAAATAATTTCTTTTTATAAAAAGTACTTATATAATTTTTCAACAATAAAATAAATATAATATTTATCAATAATAAAAATTTCTATTTTTGGCGCTTAATGAATTAAAAACACTACCAATTCAATCGATTTAGAAATGCTTTTGTAACTAATTAAATATACATAAATTGTTCAAAAAAATAAATATTGTAAATTTGAAAACGATACCTAATAAATATAATAAACCGACTTGTTATAAATAAACAATTATATTATATTAATTTATTACAGCAAAATTTAAGTTTTTATTATTATAAATTACTATAATCTATCTTATATACTTATTTATTTGAACAGCGAATCAAAATATCTTCCTCCCTTTAAGTTTGCAAGTACATTTCAAAGATTTGCTAAGATTTCGGCTTAAAAATAAAACTTTTCTTGATATATATTTATTCAGACTTCGTATTTTGATGCGCAAAACTGACCCTCCATGTTTGTGATACCAGTCTACAATGTTGTTCTCATTATGTTGAACAAACTTTTTGTTTCTTTACTAACAATTGAATTACGAGGGAAATTTCATGGTTAACACTAACGCCAATATATACTCCGCAAACTTTAACTTTTCCCATATAACGAGAAATAATTTCTTACCCTCATTTTAATAGCAAATTATCGCTATCATAATATTTATTTTGTGATAATATTAATCTATGATAAATTTTATGTTTTACAAGTTCAAAAATTAAAACGCTTATTTAGACGATGTATCTCAAACAATAAATAAAGAACAGCAAACGAGGTAATGCAACAATTTCCACTTTCATTTGTTTTCCTTGCAGTTTTCCATAGTTTTACGAATTTATTTTATCTCAACTTGGATGCACGGGATTAAAACCTATATATAACTTCAGTATATTCTATATTTGTTTAATTTACGGAATGATACACTACAATATTAGAAATGTATTTTGTTTCCATCATTATATGTATAAAAATAAATATAAGATATACTTAAGTCATCAAGAACAAATAATTTTTTTAGATAAAAACAATAAAACAATTGTCTTTATATTGACAAAATCATAAAAAAAAACTTTCATATTTCTCCCATTATTGATTTTTACACTAAGACTGCTTTCAGAAACACCCAGATGCACATAAGTATATATCACTTCATTCTTGTTTAATATTTGATGAACGACAAGAATAAAATGACACATGAGTGCGCACCAGGGTGAAATTTCTAAACGCAGTCTAAATCGACAGCTGAATATCTCCAGAGCAGGATCCACTCTGGCTAATGAAGTTTTGGAATTATCTCTATTGAGTCAATCGGAATCTTAAATGCTCGTTCATATAGCCCTATGGAAGGATGGATATATTTAGGATATTGCCTCGTGACCACGCGGGCTGCAACTACTCTCCGAAATTAGTAATCAAGTTCCATTTCGATAAAGGATTTGAGTTTGGATTATTCTGTACGAAGCTCCGTACATGTTATATATCTTATTATACGCAATTTTGAAATCGCATCAATGTTATTAAACCTGTAAATTACTACTACTACTGCAAAACCAGTAATATAGACGACAGTATTTTTGTTTACTATTTGAATATTCAAAGGCGAACATATCAGATTACAAAATAAGAATAGCAGAGAAAACAATTCTACAACTGTTAAAAAATTCTTTAGTATGATTGGTTTTGTCCTTAATGTCACTGGATCTAAATGTATAAACCAATATAGGGTAAAGTATAGTGATTGACCACGATACAGTAATTGACCATTTGCTATAAATTTGTCTACGTATTAAAATCCAAGTCAAATTAACAGCTAATTTCACAACATGATAATAACTGATCTTTATTATAACTTCATATATGAATAAAATATTCAATTTACAGTTTTTTATTTTCCAGTCCGTAAATTGAACTCGCAAGAAAAACTGTAGTACATAATCAAGAAATACTTAACAGTTAAATTAAGTGTACATATTCAAATAGATAAATTATATTTTTATGAGACAATTAATGATAGAACTTTTGTTCGTCGTTAGCTTTGACAATAGTTGCAAAGCTGCTTTCTCCGCTGAACGCAGTCATAGATTCATTAAAAAAAACACTAAAAAAAATTCCTAAATTTAAGTAATATTTTTTTATATAGTATTAAGTAAACAATTTTTTGTTGCAAATAAATATTCAAAAAAGAAAATAATACTTAAATCAAATAATATATGTTTACGTTTAGCACACATTCATTGTGTATGCGGATTTAGAATGATTATAAAGGCATGTTTAATTATCCTAAATAATTCATTTAATATCGCTATAATTCATTTAATTCCGATGTCGATGAAATTAAATGTACGTAACAAATGTGTGACAAAGATAAAAAATAATTAATAAAACTATAAAATATGTATTACAGGTAATAGGAGTCGACGCTGGTTATCAATTAGCGCAATTTTTCTTAATATTAAAAATATAAACCTTAACTTTGAACGTTTCCACTCATGGTTTGAGTCTTCATCAGCAATCTTTCACCCTAGCGCAACGATTGGAGTATTGCATGACAAAATGATATCTGCAACGTTTTTCCTCTCAAAAATTGAACCGTTTACTGTTGTGAGGTAAATCACATACTCACAAAGTTAGAAAGCTGAGTGACAATGAGAACTCAAGCTAAAATTATATGAAAGATTAAATTATCGTATGTTTAATTTGAAAATTAATAATCACCTCACCTCACACAGTCGACGCTTCTACACTGAACAATGAATCTCTCTTATGTAACATTTTGTAACTCGTTAATATGTTATAAATTATCGTCAAATTTTAAAAAATAATTAATAATAACAAATAATTAATAATAAATCATATAGCACATGTCGTAATAATTGATGCAATAAATATGTATAATTAGAAATAATCAGTTTTTTCTAAGAAAAAGATATCTATATTATTGTCAGAATACTTTATCTAGTGCTTTGATTTTTGCAATTCAATAAAACTATAATAGTTTTTTGGGTACAAATGAATTATAAACAGTTAAATAACAATACTACTGATCGACAAAGTGATAAAATCGTTGTTTTCGTTAGAATGCGATACCTACATTCGTCTCCATTTTAACGATACATATAAATTAATCCGTATCAAAAAGATCGGCTAAAATTTGAGCCAAATAACTCTAGGTGTTGATTTAATTCAATCCCTTCGCGTATCGCTTAAGTACATTTGTTGGAGAAAGGAACATATACGTAAACACACACGTATATATGCACATATGTACAAAACCGTATATCCGGTACTCGACGTCCTATGGCGCGGCGTTTTAGGATCCTGCGGCGCGTACCAGGACGAAGGATGACAAGGCGTTTGCGGGGCAGTCGGAAGAGGGTGGCTCAGGAGGCCGTGGCCCATTTTCACGCAATGACGTCAAGCCGTATCCCCGCGTACGTCACCGGATTCGGGAAATGTAGTTTTACTAGCTATGGGACACCGCCGTGTGCGATCGGCACTGCCCATTGTACCCGAATCCATACTGCATGCGCATTTTTGGTGCATGCGACACGGGTGCGAGCAAATAACTGCAGAATCAAATAGTATTTTATTTTAATTACATAAAGATATTGTATCTTTTTCAGAAATAAAAGCATGAAAATATTAAATTTATATATGCTATTTATATGCATCACTTATTTAAGACCAACAATTATTCTCTTTAAATTTTTGTATTAATGATCTTTTTTCAGTATCAATTTAACAGAGCATCTTTTTCTGATGAAATCAACAGCATTCAAAAATAACTTTTTAAACTTTTGCTCAAACAATTGAAATTTGAATTGAGTTTCACACTCGTTGTTTCTTCGGGAGTTCAGCAATTTCATTCGAGCAAACATTTTCTGTATATTTATCTTATTACTTTTATAAAGGAACGAAAGTTGCAAGTTTTAATACTTTGAGAATTAGTCCTAAGCTTTACTAAAGAAACTTTACTTTGATTTTCGTACTGAGTTTTAATAAAATAGACCAGAAAATTGGGTCATAAATATATATATATACATATATATATACACATATATATATATATGTATATGTGTGTGTATGTACAAAGAAATTAAAGTCAAATTCCTCAATCTTCCAAAATTTTAAACCCTTCATCTCCTTAAAGAGATGCTAAATTGATATCTTTGAAATTATATACATATATACATATATATATATATACATAATCAGAGTAAATATTTTCACTTTGCAAGAGAGTTGAATTATTCAATAGTACTTCTTGATTTACCATCAGCTGTACTTCTACCCTTCTATGTGTAATTTAATCGTACGATGAATACATCGGCAATCGAAAATAACTTCAATGGCCGCCGTAGAAATATTCCTAGGAATTTTCCGATGTAAGCAGCATAATGTAGATAAACAGATGCTTATCGGCACTTTAGAAGAGTGTGTCTTAAGAATCAAGTTGCAAATTCAAGTTTAGTAACATATAATTAGACATAAAAAATAAATAAAAATCTGGAATTTTTATACAATACATACAAGAGAGAAAAAAATTAATAAAAATAAAAATTCTGTTCAAGTAACTATCATTAAATTAGCATCATATATAAGCATCATATATATATATATATATGTGTGTGTGTGTGTGTGTATATATATATATATATTTTACAACTTGAACTTAGCAAGAAGTTACAAAACTAACGTTTAAAGTTATTAATGACGTTGTCGCATTTAAGAAGAATCTCCTTCTAAAAGTTTGCTACAAAACTCCTGAAATTTTGTAGCATTTTAATACCGAACATCGGAGTCAAGTTTTAAAAAAGTAAAGTTTTTATACATCCCTCGAAACACTTTTTATATTTAGATTTTTAGCTCTATATTCGAATACAGGCGAACATTATACAAAATTAAAAATTGTTTTTAAAATCAGAATTTCTGAGTATATATCAGGAATATTAAATATACTTCTAAAGTATTTTTTCTACGTAAGTATAGAGATCAATTTTCTAAACTTTAAACAATTTAGAATAGATTTTATACGTAATATGTGTGTACGTCAATCTCCGAAAAATAAATATTTAACGTCCTTTACAATACTTCAATAATGTCACAATAAACAGAATAGCAAAAGGAAAAAGTTAAATGGAGTAACAATTATGTTTTTCCATTTTTAAAATTTTGTTTTTTACTCATTATATAATTTTATTATAATAATAATAAAATGCACTTAAGACACAATTAATATTATTTAGAATATAACAAAGCACAATTATATCACGATAAAATACTACTAAAAGAACATATGCTTTCTTCAATATACATTCCACAATTATTTTATAATCATGTAAATTAAAAATTTTCAGTGAATTGAGAGATTTTCAAGTGTAATAACAATTATTATAAAAACAGAAAATGTATAATATATTATATAATATGTCATATAATATATTAATATATATAAGTTTCTTAATTATAACTCGAATTATCAATAAATAATTATGTCTAAACACAAATAAAAGAATCTAACCATAAAATAAATTATCAGAGCAACGATAATTTATTGATAAAATGGTAGATGAAATCATGCTTTTCTACATTTGAAAATACATGTTGGCTGCACAGCCAATGTGGTTCAATAGTGATAAGCGAATTGTCCGCTGAATTTTAATTAAAACGTAACACACGGCATAACGATATTAGCATTTAGCGTAAACTCGTTTTGGTGTACAATGTTCAGTATATCAATTCGATTTATGCAGAGTATACATCGACAATTGACATATTTAATACACAATGCAATATTTTTTTTAATTGAAAACTAAAATAATATTTTATCTTCAAAAATATCAGTAAAAATTTCAAAAAATATAAAAAAAATTAATCGTTTTCTAACTAGATAATTAATAAAAAATTTTTAATGAGTAAAAAAACTTTATGTTTGTTAATTTCAAGGACTATTTTAAAGGCATTAATAGAGACAAGACAAAACATCCCTTAAAAATTAGATAAATTAAATTTTAAAAACGTCCAATTAAATTTTAATAAAAAAAATATGATATGAAGAATAAAAAAAGATCACTCGGTTCAATAAATATGCGTTTAACATATATAGTAACTTCTATACAGTAACTTATTTTGTGGCCCGCGTACATTACGTTTAAAAATTCTATGAAAATTGTAATAAAATGGCTGCGAATTGGCTAGCTGTTGTAAATAAATAAATTCAACGAAGCGGATTGACTGCTCAAAAAAAGTGGATCACGCTGATTGCAGTCATGCTGCAGTTTTGCGCCTGTATTGCGAGCAAATTCAACGGAGAGGCGTTTATATAACTGGGACAGAGGAGATTTGATTCGGGTCTTCTATCCCTTCGTGTCTTCCTATCGACGTATTTGTACGATTTATGATGAATGTGAAACAGGGAGATTTATGGAAGTTGACTCTTTAATTACGACAAGCCCATTAATCCAAAGATATACGCTGTTGAATGACAGTGTGATTTACACAATTCAAAAATGGAATTGAATACCGTAATTTACAATATTACAATATTTCTAGTAGCTTCTTTATAGTAACATCTTTATTGCAGCATGTTCATTGTAATGTAATACTTATTTTAAAATTTTTGATTTTTAAATTAATATATGCAAATAAACATCCTCAATCTCAAATCTTATTTCAATAATTAATATCTTAATGAACTTGATACTTTTCGATTAAAAAAACAATTTTATTTCGACGCGAGAGTATTAGGAAACAATATGATTTATTTACCGTTCATATAAGACTTTTCTATGTGAAAATACGTTGAATGGTAGCAGGGAACTAAGGTCGTTGAAAAGTCCATTGTCGAGCTCGCGTCGTATACAACAAATAAAGAACAGCTGAGTCATGCTTCTAGTAACGCCTACGCGCATGTTATAAACTGCAGTAGCGCTCATACAAGTTATGAATGAGATACCTGCCGAAAATCATAGGATGTTACAACTTAATAAAAATTGATGTATGTATAGGGGACAATACACTGAGGAAACGTCAATTCTTCAAAAATTTCTTAGATGATTGAAGATATGTAATTAGTTATTTGTGGTATTAACATAAATTAGTAAATTTTAAAGCTAAAGCAGGGACAAAGAAAAGCTAATTTAGCTTATTAAATAAACAAGTTATAATATATATAAGTGAAAAGCTTATTTATCTTGTTAAATATAAATTGTTAAAATTTTTATATTTAAAAATAATTATATATAAAATATAGCATGTATATATAATTTAATATAGAAAAGTAGAATTTTTCTTAATCTTTAATCGTTTCTAAATAAAACATTGGTAATAACTTGTCGTTATCGTAATTTTTTTCTAATCTCGTCCTTAATTCGAGTTTCCCATTCCGAAGGAAAAACGCTTGACGTCTTTATGCATTTTGCCATTGCTATGCAACCCGTCCGGAATCTGTACGCGACTACGGTTGCATGGCAACCTCTCGTCGACAGACGAGAGAAGCCTCCGGGCAAAGCTAATGAGCCATCGTAAAAAACGGAAACGATTTCCGCGCGGCCTAATTCGGCGGCCATTCATGGTGGCCGTGGTAACATATAAAAATGAAAAAGAGCACGTAGGAGATGAAACTCGATGGTGTGATAACGTGCAGCCGCATTGCGGCACACGACCCACCTTGCTTGGAGTTGGCTGCATCGCCGAAGCGGCCGTATACGGACTTCTCTCCTGCGCTTGAGTCTCACTCTTCCCCAGTCGTGCTAATATTACTACCACTATTGCGAGCTACCTCACTGCGTCACTCATTCGCACAACCACTGCCATACGATAGCGAATCTGCACATCTGGCCCGAGATGTGCTCTCTAAATGTGCGGAACATGCTGCAATCGCTACGACATAGGATTGATGCCGCGCGTTAAAAATGCATTTTGCAAGATGGATTTCTCGATGGCGAAATCTCGTTTATTCACACGACCTCTCAAGAAATCGTGCTATGATGAAATGCTTATATCGCAATTTTATACATTTGAACTACTAAACGGACCAATTTTTAACATATCATATTTTTCTTACACTGTCTGAGTGTATTTTAAATAAATAAGAACAAAAAGCACAAATGACATTATACAAGAGATATCATAATTTAGTTTAAAGATTAAAATATTTTAACATGTACATACGATTATGATATATATACAAAAACTTAAATATATTATTGTACTATACAATAAAATTAGAATAATGTATAATGTAGTTTTAAAACAGAAATTGATAAAATAAAATTAAAAAAAAAACAATATCTTTTCAATATTATATATCATATTTTTAACCGTGTATTATCATTAAAAAATTCTTACGTTTTTAAAAGGAATATAAAACGCATAGTTTATATAATTTTAAAAAAGTTAAAATAGTTTTTGTTTCTCTCACACTATATTCTTATTATTGTGTCACGTAAATAAGAGAATCATAGAGATTGTAATTATTTCAACTATCATAATTAATATAAATTGTGTATGATTTTAGACTGTTATGTATTGTTTTAATTAATATTAACAAAAAAGATATATTCATTACTCTGATTAAAAAATTACTTTTATTTTCATTTTCTAATAAAATGATCATTTTTTTAAATAACAGGCTTAATTATATGCTAACAAGCTAATTATTTATAATACTATCGCTTATAAAATAAATACACAACCTAAAATCGCCTCAAGAGATTATTCGATAACAACGCCTCAATGATTCTATAAAATCTCTGTCAGTTTTGTTATTACATACGATTTCTGCAGTTCGCTGATTAATGGACGTACACGTGTTGACATATGTATTACGTGATGTGCAGCTGTTCACCGTGCATGTAATACCAGCGTACTCGTTAATTGTTTCGAAGTGTCTGTAAGCTCTTCAACCCATATACTCGTTAAACATCCGAACGATTTTGTCGACGCGAAACGAGACAGAAAGTCACGCGAGAAATAATGACAAACAAATGCCTGCAATATCTTTTGTTGTTGCACTCGTTAAATGAGTAGAGCAGGATAAGAAAGTCTTTAATAAAATAAAAAAAAACGGTTTATATATATAGTTTTGAAAAATTTAATATAATTTCACGTATGAAAGATGTTTAGTTAAATAAAAGAAAAAGGTATCCGATAATCTATACTAACTTATGAATAAGCTATTAACATAATAAATAATAAAAAATGAGTCTGCGAAGAATAATGTTTAAGCGATTATCTTGTATGATTTATTTATTTAGTATTAATTTTCTTCTTATTTTGTATTATTACATTTTCTGTTACAAAATCGGTTTATGCGTTGTAACATTTTTTTAAAATTTCTATTAAAATTTAATAAAACGTAACGCAATAAAATCGTTCTTTTGCTCTATAATATTATCACAATTCTAATTAAATTTACTGCAAATGAAGGTGAGAAAGTAAAATAATTTGTATTATGTTCAGAATTTAACAATTAATATTTAGTCATCTATTGTAACCGTCAGGATATCGAGATGTATATTAAACAATTTTTTTAATTTTAATTATAATTTCAACCTTTTGAATTTTTAAACTGTATAATAACTATTGAATTTTTAAACTGTATATAGTCTTGTTTCGAGCGATATAATCCTTTAGAGATTACAATCTTAAAAAAAAATCGAAACACTTATGTGATTTTTCTTCTCGCATGTTTTTAACATAGATACCATTTTTTTAAGCAATTTCTGTTTGATATTTAAAAGATTCTGCGAATTTTAAAAGAAAAAAGTTAAGCAATTAGGTATCTTACAATAGACTAGAGATAGTAATACTTTTAATCAAAATAATTAAAAATAATCTTTTAATTGTTTGAAAGAAATTATATTTATTTCTTCCATAATTATTAATATATTGATTAAGTTAATATTAGAATTGTGCTAGAGTAATTAAGAAAGTTTTCCAGAAAGATGCTTTGGATTTGTTCCCTCGCTTGTCGCTTAGAGTTGCAATTTTTGTGAAAATGCAATACGAAAAGCTTGAAATAATAAACCGCTTCACCCTAATAATATCGCTGGAGCTTAAACAATTAATATTCATCTACCTATCGCGAGATGATGAGTAACGAGATACGAGCATGTAATATGATCGAGGCGTTTTGAAATGAATTGAATACTGAGGCATGCACACACAAGCTAGCTTCCTCCAGGCACACAAATAGGACAGAATAGGTAAATAGCGATTGGTGAATGAAACGAGACAGATAAAGAGGTGAGCATATGGAGAACGCCGTTATCTCCTGTATTAAACGGACTCGAATTCGCTATCGATCGTGGCTTGTCGAATTAATTCACGGTTCGCGTTGGTATATGTTTACGTGCATTTGCATGAACGTGTTCCGTGTTCGCGTTTGCAGTATCCCAATGCCTTTAAGCAACAAAATTGTATAAGAAGGAAGTTATATAGAGAGAAAAAGAGAGAGACGGAGAACCAGAGAGAGAGAGAGAGAGAGAGAGAGAGAAATGAAAAGATGATAATTAGCAATATTTAAAATAACTTACACAAAGGTTAAAATAATAATTGCAATATACGTAGTTTTAGGCAAATAATTACATTATACATGCATAATTCATTGTAGATATTTATTGATATAAAATTGCCAATATAATAATTATTCTTATAAATCATGTTATGTACAATAATCGTATTATTAAATTGAATAATGGATGTAATTAATTGTAATCGGGAAACAATAAAAATAACGTAGCTGTACTGTATAGTCTGTATATTATATAAATATAAAAAAAGATATAGAGGAAATTAAAATAAAATTTGTAAAATTCTGAAAATTAAACGGTTTGTGAAAGTAACGTCTTATATCATCAATAATTGCGTTTTTGATAATTACACAATAGGGAGTTTATCTATATTTTTCACCAGTATTCTTCACAAACGCAGTATTGCCATAAAATAAAATGTCGTTGGTGTTTTTAATCTAAAACGTATCGAAAAGGAAATTTATGCCATGCGTCGTGACATACGAAGGGAATTGGCGGTTGGTGTATTCAAGGAAAAGAGGCGCGGTGATGATTCGCGAAATGCAATTTGATTTGATTTGATTTCTCAGGGTGAGATGGCACGGCAGCCAGAACGAAGATAACCGAAATACAAGTCGATCGTGTCCAATTAATCGTGGTGGCGATGCATATGCATGCGCGCGTACGGCTCTACGTAACGTCCGTTCCGGCTATCGTCCCGTGCCAGTTATGTATTTATGCAATGACATTTACGTGCATATGTCCGACACACGCCTGACAATACATACGCACGCACGCACGCACGCACGCACGCATGAGATGAAGCATTATATCTCGGCTTTATCGTCGTGTCAAATACGCGTAGCGGGAATTCATGCTGAGAGCTTTTAGCGAAAAAAGCATGTGACACAATATACATCGCGGAATGTTATTATGGGATATCATAGAATAACATTTTCGTAAACTAGTCATTGTTTTATGAACAACGTACACATATTGTGTAATTAGTTCAGTCTCATCCTATTCGCTGCATTTCGCAGAGATTACCTCCAAGCTGTGTCAGGACGCCGTGGCCATTATAGTACGATCGCAATCGTCTAACGCGTAAGTGATCGCGTCGACGGACAATAATTTGCCGTGGTATTTGCCGCAAAATGTTACAGATTTCCTCGGGGAATCAAGACCTTTAACTATTATAACCGCTCTTGCGTGAGAAAGGGCTTCCAAGATCTCTCATTGGCCTCGCCGGTCAATCTATCAGCTTACGTTTATTACCATGTACAGGATGTGTGTGCCAATTATCGACTAATTACGGGCTATGCCAAATGGACTGTATGAAATGTAATAAATGCGCTAAACTGACTGGTGGATGAGATATGTGAATTAATTAAAATCAAAGTATATGTTAAAAGCACTCGTAATTTCAAAAGTCACAGAAAATGCAAGATTCAAAACATTTAGATGTATAAAAATGTAAAGTAAAATCATTTTATGTGTTTAAAAGACTAACGACTCCCATCAATAAAGTTTGTACATTCGTCTCGAAAAATATCATTGCAAGATGCACTGAGAAAAAAACCTTTCGGATCTATCAATCATAGTTGGCAATCGAAAATGACGGTAATTATAGTTATTATAACTAAAAAAATGTGTGTGTGGTGGAAATTACCATACGGTATAAATGATTAAAAAATTATTTAAATGATTATATATTATAGTTATAATTTTTTATGGTAGTTCAAATCATTTTTTTTTTATAATAACTATAATTATAATCATTTTCGGTTGCCAACTAAATATTGGTTGATAAAATTATATATATAGTTATTATTACAAATACTATAATAATCATAGTCATAATTATAGCAATATGTAATTATAGTTACAAATATCAAAAATTTTTCTCTTAGTATAGCATGGAAATTTTATGTAAAAGTTTTTATACATGCATGTAAAAAAAAACAAGATTTGAAGAGAACAAAAAACTGAATATTATGACGGTCCAATTTGATGTGGATTATTCACATACATCGTGATCTCGATTAACTGCATCCGGTCAAAATCGCGTGTGTCGGCTGAAAGTGATTGTGTTGCGCGCAACAACGACATAGGCGATTTTAATCGGCCGATCTGTAAGCGATTCGCTCCGGTACTGAAGGTAATCGCGCTTCCTGGAATTCATTACAGAGGAGATTAACTCGGGCGATTGCCTATTAACGCAAACTCGCGGTTCTTTTAATAGTTGCTTTTTTTCGATGTGCTTTCGAAAATAATAGATTCAGATAATATTCTAAAACTAAAATACTAAAACTAAAATACTGGAATTTACCTACGACTGAGGGTGTCAACGTCATTTAACAATAAGAATCTCGTGAATATAGCAATCTCGTAGTTCAGAGATCATACAGTTGTGGAGGACTACAAGCCAACATTTAGATGTATAAAAATGTGAAGTTAGATCACTTAATGCAATGACACACAAACTTTTTATGTCTTCGATCCCTTTCCTTAGAAATTTAACATGATCTATTAATTTTTTAATTATATATAAAGGATTTTATAATCATAATTTTATAAATTCATTTAAAAAAATCATTTCGATTTACGTATTTACATATTTGGAAAAAGTATCACAATCTCCAATAATTTTTACGCGATCCTTCATCAAAAAGACGCGACCCAGTTAGCACTCTGACTTAATATGTTTAAAAAACTAATAATGCCAAAAAAATTACGCCTATCGATTGTTAGTTTATCTCATACAGAACCATTTTTCAATAATATTCAACAGTGAAAACAATGTTCAACAACGACTTACTTCAACACAATATTAAATTATAATTCTGCCTATAACATACGAGTAAGAGCTGTGGAGAAAAACAGAATAATTAACTTCGGAGATAGTTTTAAATGTCTCATCTAATTTGGATGCAATTAATGTAGAGCCGTTTGTCTGCAAACACAATGGATAAACGTAATTAGCTATCAAACGTTATTAATAACGTTATTAGGTATCAAAATTAATGATATATCCTAACTAATCTCTCGGTAAGATACGCGCTGTCGCGACGAAAACCGCAGACACGGTGCAATACGATATAATTAACGATGGTGTGCTTACCGTCATTTACATTTCTTACGTAGATCTATAGCGGATAATTCGGTCCATCGAGCAAAGAGATTTCACAGAGAGATCATGACACATGCATTTGTACATCATTACTGACTATGAGTATAAAAGTCCTCCTAAACTAAATCGATAAGAAATTTTGGCCTTTGCCCTCTTGGAAAATTAATTAGAAGTTATCGTGATACTCAAAGTTCATTAATATCCATTCGCGTGTTATTATTATCCGCAATTTTAATGCACAACTTGGAAGTGTTGTAAGACAATTATCCGCTCAAATTTATTTTATATCGCAGCGTTTATTGTCGCATTAAGGCAACGCCTGGTCATCTTTCGACTAGATATTAAGTCTACTTCGTCGACTTAACGATGCCGTTAAGAGCACTTTACGAACATTCGCGTTTTCGCTCCTGCGAAAAAGGTATTATATATATACGCCTCTTATACAACCACACATAAATCGCGATTGTAATTTACAAGCAGGAATGGCGCACGGAGATACGTTGGGTAATAAAAATATATTAACGAATCTCTTAACGTTGGACGACAACCCGATCGCGAAACGTCTGTGAAAATTACGAATGTGTAGCTTCGTTTTACGTATTTACTAAGAACAATGAGAACATTCTGATATAATTGCAGCACGTGCTATAACGCGTACTTCGGAGGCGTTATCGGCGATCTCACACGTTTGTTTTAACGCGGCAAAGGTTGCTTGGATATAAGTAGCAGGGAAGCTTCTTGCAAATGAAAGAGGGAAGGGAGGTACTTAATATAAGATGTCTTTTTTAAGAGTTCAAGTATAAAGCGGAAAATAGAGAGAGAAGAGTCTCTTTATACCTTATTCCCAATAATATTTACTCATGTGTATATATAAAAAACATTGCTGTTTAAAATAAAGGGGATAAAAATATATTTAAAAATATATATGAAAGAATAAAGGTAGGAGATTAATAATTGCGGCAATAAAGAAACATTATATATATTTTCTTCGTTATTAAAATTAATTTAATCATTAATCACTAAAATTTACCTAATCATTATATCAATAATGCAAACTGATATACAATGAAGAGAAGATTTAGTAATTATGAACTACAAACAATACAGATTCTAAACTAAATTCTTTCTTTTCTGTCTCTTCCAACACAAATAGCTACATTTTGTATTGAGAAAATGTTATTAACGTTTCTGATCATCTTTCTCTTTTATTCAGAGATTAGAGCATTTTCGGAACAATCTACATATAGAGGAATCAAAGAAATCTTTCTTTTTTCTCGAAAATCAGAGCGATTCCGATTCCAGTCATACGAGAATGCGACATTTGGTGGACGCTGTTGGAGGCGGCGTCGCCGCGTGCCGCAACGGAAACGCCGTCGCATCCGTCGGTCTCGCGCGCGCGGACGTGCCTTGAGAACGGGGAGCTGAATGGGGGATGCGTTTCTACGTACGAGAAGTCGCGCGCGCCCTGCGCGGAGGGGATGGTGTGGCCTGGTTTCATTGAACCTGCCTGCACCGCGTACAACACCTCCATGCCGTACGGTGGCCCCCGTAACCCCGCGCATCCACGATCCCACCCGCGAACGTTCGCAGTGCGGAGCGGTGCGCTCGCGACGTCGGGGGTTGGCGGTCGACGGGGGACAGGGGGTGTGACTGGGCCGGGTGAGTTGAAGCTATGCATAGCCCGCGACGGGCTATATATAGGTCGCCGTTTCTATAAATAGAACCTCGGTCGTCCCCACCAACGCTACCGCCGCCGCGGAGCCCCGCAAGAGCTGCGGCGGCGGCGGCGGCGGCGGCCATGAGGGGCGGTCGGTGTACCATTCCGGTGTATAAAAGTTTATAGCTAAATATACAACCACTCCCACCCATACCCTCGTGATCCAGCCGCTACCGCCGTTTCTGTTGCGGATCCACGCACTGTTACTGAAAATATATTCTTTACCCGACGACTTTGCCAGGACAACCAGTGGCTGCTCACTATGCCAATGTTCCTAGATTCTTAGTTTGCAAATTCAGATTCATTGATCCTGGGATGACATACATTTATTTTTATTAAGATCACACTTAGGTTTTACTTAATTTTTTAAAATGCACATTTTTTAAAATTACAATACAAAGTGTCATATATAATATAGGATCTCGAAACGAAAAAAAATTCAAATAAACAAGTGTTTAAAAATCTCACTTCTAGTCATTCTGTGTACAAATATTATACATTTATAATAAAGGAATGCCCTGGTACCTATGTCCTTTCTCTCGGAACTCAGTGATCCATGTTGGGCTATGCCACATTATACGCTTAATTTCCATCAGTTTGTTGCGAAAGTGAGATTTAGATCTGACGTGTTAGATAATGCTCTTAAGAAAGTTTTTATAAGGAATTTCTAGACTTTCGCGTGGGGCGCGGGCTGTAATCATACGATGCCGCTGTTGCTGGGTAGGATGCGATTCGAGCTACGTCAGCCGTGAGATCAGGTTTTTGCAGCGTCCGAGTTTCGTGGAAGCGGTTTGCGCGATATACCGCGCTTCCGTTCTTGCGACCACGGACAGTTTCGCATGAACTCATTTATGCAGGGACCGGCTAAGTGGAAATAATTCCCTCTCTACGATGTGAGATTTATCTACCGCTTGAGGACTCTTACGTCGATACATTGTCTCCATAGCGAAAACTACTCCCCGCCTCCCTCATGCTTCTATTGAGCGCCATTCTATTTTCTTTGAGTTTGTGGAAAGTCTTTCGGAAACGTCAGCCGTGTCAGTATTAAGGCGAGTGGTTGCACGGTACAATATGTTTTTGTCTGCTGCCAACTTCGGAGAGCTTCTTTTAGTCGTATCTATTATTAAATTATATTCCGCCAAAGTCCATCTATAGAAACTGCCCATCCATAGAAACGTTAATAAACTCTTATACGTTTACTTTGGTTTTTTCTTTTTGGTGATTTCTTTGGAAAAAATATCTAGCTTGATACAATTTTAATTTACACAATTTCCATAAAATATCGTATATTAAATTTAACGTATTCTATTTGAATTGAATCCAATAGAAAACGCACACATTGAAAGCATACTGCATCGTTGACGTTAATATTAACGATAATTATCAGTCATTCGTTTAGCAAACGAATAGACATGATGTAGGTGTGATGTAGGACGTTCTCTTGTTTACATTTATGAACATATGAGAATATAGACTCGCGTGATTGCCTCGCCCTTTTCGTGAGTCACGTCGAATGTCAAAGAAAGGCCTGATATATTAATTAGCCGTATCGCGTAAAAATGTAAAACATAATATATATTTCACGTAAAAGAAAGAAAAAAGATAGGTATTAATTATTTCTCTCTAACCTTTGAATTAATGTTTCATTCTCTTGTGTATGTTTAGGTGTAAATGAAGGATAAGATTGCATTATTTAGCAGCTATTTTGAAAAAAAATTAATTTATTCTATTGCAATTGCTTATGGCAAAGAAATTATGTTATAATTCTATATTTACATTACCGAAAAACTTTCATTTAGATCTTTATCTATATTTTGATTAGATAATATCATATAACTTATAAACGCAAGATTCTACCCCCACTCTATACAGTTTTAGTAATATCACGCACGCTGCTTCCCCTATTTAATTCGTTATGCAAATGAACCCATCGTGCTAAAACTATCCCTATATTTTGGTATGTATTTCCGTTTATGCACATAATACATGAGGCTGATCCTAATTGAAACTAACAGGGAGCACTATTCTCTATCACGCTAGTGTGTCTAAATATAAATTAAACGGCGGTACAGAGCTGGATCAAATACAAATATAGTATAACGTGACATAATGATAAAACGTAATTTAAATATAACTACATATTGTTATGGAAGAAGTAAGGTAAAACAGAAATATATTCACTTATTTATAAAAAATTATGAAATAATATAAAAGATAAAACATTTATATTGCTCCAATTGTCTTTAATTGTATTCTCGAAATCATTTATAATATATTATCAATTTCCGTTGCGTAAGCTACAAATGATCTCCCTCGAAAGTATTTTAACCTCAATTACAGTTTTTTAAAATTATCTTAGTTAACCAAGAATTTATTTGTACAGTTATTTTGGAATTTTACTTGTCTGATACATAGAATGCGCTCTCTCGTTATGGGGAAAGTGTCAGGTATATTTAGCGGTAAATCATGGACCTCTGGCATTCCTCTCCCTTCTTTTAAATAACTACAGAGAGTTTATAGGATGGGACCAAGATAGTCACCCCAAAATATCCACGTTTAGAAATAAATATCAAGCATGTTTTGTGACTTAAAAACTACATCCAGTAAACAAATATTAATCGTTTATTGAGAGAACTAGTGCGTGGAATCTTTATTCTTGGATTAATATGCGACGGAAAAATCAAAGAAAAAGAAACAGAAAAAGAAGGATGTGAATGATGACGCACTATTAAAAAAAAATAAAAATAAAAGGTTACCAGCGTAATTCGCGTAGAGGAAAAGTTTTAATCGGCGATCAACCAAAATCTTCTCCGACTCAAACGAGACAGCGATAGCGATATCCTAACATTTAATGTATTGATCAACCGAGGAGCAATAAATAGAGGCAGAGCGAGGGGTGTCGTGAGCCTGATTAAACTTCATTCTCCGCTAATGGTTTATAAATAGGCATCTTTTTTTTTCTTTGCCTTCCATGCGGTCACGACGGACGGGAGAAGTGCTCCTGGAACGAGCGTCCTTCCATTCCGCTGTCCTGCCTCTTCGCCTACACCTCGCCTGCCGACCTCGTCGACATTTTCCGATATTTCCCCGCCGATTTTCCTAACGCGCGGCGTCGGCATCGGCGACGTGTTTTCGCAGGAAATTGCGTATCGACACTTTTAATGGCGGCTGTTATTTGATGCTCTTGAATACGGAGATTTCAAATGGTCGATGGTAAAAGCGATGATGATGATGATGATGATCCGATATACATTTAAATTAAAGTGATCGAAAGAAGTGTACGCATTCTATGATCTTAATTGTAGTTATGCAATTCCGTGAAAAAAAGAAGTTTATTATGGATACCGTGTAATCGACATTTTACAAATATTTCCTTTCAAAAGGATCACAAAAGGATTATTTTTTATTTTCTACCCATGCAAACTGCTGACAAAATGACATCACCATATATGAAATTGAGATTAACTGAATAAAATGCAAATATGCAAATGCAATATAATTGCATCAAGCATCACGCGAAACAAGTTTCAAACATTGTCCATCTCTCCACCAAAAATATCTATTATTCTCTTATGAAAATCACCAAATTCATACAGCGATTATATTATATTTCAAAATATAGAGATACTATTTTAAAAGTTATTATGAAAATATCAACAACTCAATAAATACAATACTTTAAACTCAAAGAATCTCAACAGCGTGTTAATAAAATAAAATTCTTTCTTTCTCTCTCTTCTTCCTTCCAGAAATAGTTTATTTATACTATTTAAAATCGATCTATTTATTAAATTAATTATTAAATTCAATCATTTATTATTCAAAAATTAATATCATTCGTCAACATTTCTATAATGAACTATGAACTTTGAAATGTCACGGAGTAGTGCACACGTGCACATAGAGATTCTTCTTTTCTGTCCCGCACGCGGGCCCCGCAAATAGCCATACATAGGGGCGTAGGTCGGATCGATTGCGGGGTAAAAGTGAAAGGATACCTCAAGGGGTGGCTGAGAGAACTATGAAATCGTTCATCGAGTCGGTCAATTTAAGAGAGAAAAAGAGAGAAAGAAACAGAGAGAGAGAGAGAGAGAGAGAGAGAATCAAGGATCGTTGGTTAGAAAAGAAGTGGCGTGCCAAAATCGAGTCCCGAAAGACCGATCCATATCGTGTTGAAGATGGAACAGACATTTCATTCCCTAGATATGTAACCGAGATACATGTATCTCCTCTAACCAAGTGGAGCCGAGAGACAATTTTACTTTCCTATATCCAATTATCATTTGTCTGGAAAGTACTTAATATTTAATATAATCTCTTTTTTCTTATTTAATCAATAAATGTCTAATTGTATCTCTGTTTTCTACATTTTTCGGGAAATATACACTGTTAAATTTTATAGGATCAAGTTAACTAAATGTGAGTCGCCGCTGCTCCTATTCAATAATATCATTATTTTTTACTAAAACAATGGTTATATTTGACACTATACAGTATCAATTTAATATTATATAGTGTCAAATTTAACTATCATTTTAGTTAAAAATAACGATAAATTTAGTAGGAGCAGTGGCGACTCACATTTAGTTAATTTGATCCTATAAAATTTAACAGTGTAGCTGCATAAAAAAATCCAATATATAATCAAATCTAAACTCTAAAAAAAACGAATAGATTTAAAGATAAAATCTTTAAAAAATATGGAACAAATATAATTATTTAAAGAATTATATATATATTTTTTTTTCAATTTAAAAAGAAATATATGACATATACTAATTGTCACACATACTAATTATAAGTAATAAAACATTTTAAAAAATAGGGAAGTTCTCATCATGGTGACATATTAATTTACATATACATACTTTATACATGTCCGTTTCATATATATAACTAAATGTATTCAAATAAAAAAGTCATATAGTTACGTTAATGTGACTCTCCAAAGGACGAAATACAATTTTTTTGTAGCAACTTTTTTTTACCTTTTCATTTTTATATCTCTGTCTCGCTAACATATATTAAATTTTATTGCACAACAAAAAGTGTAAAATTAAGATAATTACTATGATATTACTATATTCTTGTCAGTCAAATCCTAGTTAAATTGGTGACTAATAGTTATATTTCTAGAAATTCTATCGAACATTATTTACAAGATCATGGAAAGCGTATTCCATGTAAAGAGGATTGGTACGTATAAGGGGAAAATTCTGGATTTTCTCGCGAGAGATCATGTGCGGTTCGTACCTTCGCGACAATCTAGTGGATCTCGGCGACGGATGACGGCTTATACCTCGACTGCGTCATTTCAGTGGATTCGATTTCGTCGGTAAATCCTACCAGATGATATCGAGACACAAGGGAAATGGATGAAAATGTTATATCAAACTAGGGGGAAAAACGTCGCCCCGACAATCAAACAAATTCTCGATCTAAACATTGTCTTATGTCATCACGTGTTTTTATTTTATGTATGTATGTATATAGGTCAATATGCAGTGTCACAAAGCGCATTTAAAGCACGTTTTTAATAGGAGACAAATGAAAGAGAGAGAAAAAGAAATTTATGTGATTAAATTATCATATATATTTAACAAAATTGAATTCAAATCTATGCGTTATATCTGACGTTTCAACACAAAATTTTTTACAAATATGTTTTTTCTGTAATTAATTAAACAAATTGACAAATTGACATTTATAAAATTAAAAAATAAAATTTAATAAAATTTAAAATTAAAAAAATGTTATTTTAAAGAATTACTCCTCTTCAAACATGGAAGTCAATCGGATAGATTCGAATAATTAAATTAATAAATATATAGCAAAATATAACTTTACATACAATCTAAATTTCTAAATGTATATTAAAGGTAATAGATATATAATTACACATATTGAAAAATATATATATATACGCATGCATATATGACTAATTCATTCGTAATTAATGTACGTAATTAATTACGCGGCAATATTAAAATTTTTTCCAAGATTTTGTTTTATTCTAAAAATTTTTTTCTCAATAATAAAATTAATATTTCTATTTCACCGTCATTTAAAATGTATGTATTTTGCACGCTGCTAAAATGATACTTCACCTTGATGAATTTTCAAAAGAGCTATGCGGTTATTACTTTCCAATCGGAAGTGATTGCGACCTACCATTGTATACCGCACAACGGGTCAGCTCTGTGATTTTTGACATATAGATGGATATAATCCGTTTAGCCATTTGGTCGATATGGAAGAGACACACATTATAGTTTCCTCTAGCATAAAATGTAGATATTCAAAATGGTAACTTGGACCGTTCCGAAAATATTCGCCTGTCATATTTCTTATGAGGATTATATATTAAAATTTAATTAAGGGGGGGGGGGAAACGCCAAACCATCATGTTATTTCACGAAAAAAAAATTATATCATGTGCGTTATACTACGATCCTATCTAAATTATGTTTATGTTGGAATTCATTTTATAAAAGAAGCTTACTAATATAAAAGAGAGAGAGAAACATTTTTGAATCAATAAATTTGTTTGTAATCGTAAACATGAAAATTAAAATGTAGATCACGTAATTTCAATTTATTAGTTTTCTTCTAATCATAATTTAATTCAAAGAAAAATCATGCGTGCAGCATTGCATAATTCTAATAAATTTTAATAATAAAAACATGAAAGCAAATGATATAATAAAAAATGAAAAGATGTTGTGAAAGTATAAGGTTAAGGGTTTTTATTATTGTAACAAACGAATAAATTCAAAAGCTGTCACATTTTCATATAATGTGGAAAACGAATAACTTAACCCTAATTATAATTTTCTTTATATCAAAATGTAAATAAAATGAATTAGTATTTTCTCTCAAGAATAATAATATTTCAGCGAGTTAAAAATTCATTATTCGCAAATGGCGTTCACAGGGAAGTTTTATTAAATTATTTCCTTTGATGAGATGGACGCATATAACTATGGCAGTGCAAGGGTTTCCCGGTGCGAATCTTATTGGACAGCTCCTAAGACAAATCACGCAGCCATTGTCAAAGGCGATAGTAAAACGTGTGAAGAAACGGCCGCTTTTAAGAAAATACGTTCTGATTCAATTGGGACGTTTTTATTATTTATGTGAAGATATGATAAAGTGGCGACAGATTTCAGTTATAGCAAAAAAAAGACCCGTTGACGACGATCACACAATGGAAGTAGGAACGACACTACTACTCGAGGTAAAGATAGCAATTATGATATTACTCGCATTGAAATGCTAATTTTTTTCGGTTGCATTTCGCAAAATAAAATTCGAATTCATTTAATCCCTCAGGTATTAGTCTTTGGATTTTTGGGGAGTGTACTTATATATGAGACACGAAAGGCTGGAGAGAGATCGCGCATCGCTGAGCAGCTGAAAATTCAGGAGCTCAATGACTTAGAGGCGAAGAAAGATCGACTGATACAGCAAGTCAAGGATCAAGTGATCTTGACAAAACGACTCAAAGAAATCATTGTAGAGTATTCGAGACAAGTTGGATGTACGTTACCGAGTGATCCCAAGAAGAAAGGCGAATAGAATGCTCCATTTGATTTAAGGCAGACGCGGAGATTGCGAAAAGTCAGTCGCGAAAGAATTGTTAAAGGACATTTGTCGCGTCGTTAAAATATTGCATTTACGTGCGACGGCGGACGGAAAAGAAGAACTCTTTCTTTGTTCCCTGTCGTCGCAATTTCTTTCCACGGATAGAATTTGTCGCATTACGTTCTCAGTGAACCGCAAACGGACGAACGATTCTCATATGGAGCGCAGACCCTGCTACCACACCAACGACAGTTCGAACTTTGTGCGAATATTCTTCCGTTTTCGCCTGTCTGTCGTTCCGGTTGACATTAGCATTCGTTAGCATAATGAACGTTATTTCCGCGCACGTTCTCGCTGCATGTCTGACTCATCGTGACGGATTTCACAGCGGGCGCTTGGATGAAATTTGACTTTCAGCATCAAAATCGACAAAGAAGGGGAAAATATCATTAGAAGCAGGCGTTACGGAAAATGCGCGAATCACGTTGATTCGACAAGCAAAGAATAGATTGTTGCATATCTAATTTCGTATTCACATCATATAGAACATTGAATAATAATTTGGAGGTTTACATAAATGACATTCTGAAAAATATCAGAGATGTTGCACATTTCTATCAATGTAATAAAAATTTAATCGTGAAAATCGCAAATAATCAAAAATCGTGGTTAAATGCATCACTGCAGGGAGCAAACCTCGGAGCAAACCAACTACAAATTCAGGAAGTTCAAACCGGAACTGGCAACGAAGTTTGCAATCTCTTGCACAAACACATGCACGAGTAACGTTGTCTGTCTATGTGTATAATTAGTTCGTTCGTATAAGTACAAGATTGCTGGAGTTAAAACCGATTCGTGGAGGAATGTTTCCGGCAGAAGCCCGATTACAAATGTAGGTACTCTGCACTGGAGAAGCAGAACATTTTTACGATCTTCTTCCTCGGTTGTTCTTGACTGAAAAGAAAAGGTCTTTCGCGAAAAGAAAGAAAAAGTATATTTAAAATTTCGCCTGAAAACCCCAATTGTAAAGCGAAGATTTATCTCATCCCTTCGTATATGTCTTATACGATCCCAATGTTTTCAAAGCAAAAAAATATTTCTTTTAACCCCCTGAATAATAATACATTTATATTCTAACATATTATATCTTATTTGTATATACTTTATACGTCACTCCAATATTTATATATCTCTCATTGCACATTTCGTACTAAATTTAACGAACTTTTGCAAAATTTCTATGAAATATATGCATATTTCTTTCTCTAAACAGAATATAATTGATTTATGCTAATAGTTGACGGAAAAAGAGGATTATCCTATATAGTCTAAATGTTATTCTATTTAAAGAGAAACCTTGAAAATGTTATGATATACGGCAGAGAACATGTCTGTTCTCGGTTTTTTTTTGGAATTATATCATTTGAGTGACACACTGCCTCGGAACCGCTCCACATGGAATATTACAAGGAACAAGATAAACGTCATATGTACGCGAGAATCTTAGACACCTGCGTGTATAAGGAGGGAAACACCGATCGTATATCCGAGATCTCCAAGCATTCGAAAGTCTCTCGAGAGAACATTTCGAGTTCGGTTTGAGACAGACGTGAAATTCGATATTGATGTCTCCGTGACATCGCGACCGAGGAAACCCTTACGAGGGACCCGATTCTCGCAAGATACACACCGATTCAAATCGGGTAACAAGAGAGCGACGATGCATCTTGTACTCTATTGGCGTACGATGAATAAAAATATTGACAGAATTCGAGAGAGATAAACTCGTGAGATCTTTCCATAGCTTCTGTATTTCCTGAGAGGTTAAATTTTCGAGATAACATGTTGGAATGAAATATGTAAAATAAAAAATGATAATCACTCTCTATTTCATACTTCATTCCTGTATAATATTTATTTCTTTTTAAATTATAATTTATATTTCCGTTTAAAATTTTCTACTCGTATATCGTAATTAATTATAATATGTAATAATTAAATAACATTGTAAAGAGAAATTTTTAATGAGAAAGTTAAAAAATATAGTTTTCTGAACTGCAGTTAATCGCGAAAATTTCTTGAAGATTAATACTCAAGAATAATCTTGCTTACAACGCAATCTCGAATAATTTATTTGAGTCAAATAAATAATTCTGTCAGAATAAAAAGAATAACAAGCTATTTTCTTATTCACGAGAAAAGAAATAATATCAGGGATAGCTATTACAACCGCGTGTTGAATCACAATCAGATATAATTCTTTGACGCTCATTTTGTAAGATGAAAACTTGGCGATAAGGCAAGTCATTTTGCTTTAGTTACCGAGATGTTAATGAGACACTAATTTCCTACGAAATCATTCTTGTTATCTCCCTCGTTGAAGAGAGAAGATAGAAAGTACTCTGAACTGAAAACTTAACCGAATATTCGCTCGATTGTTTCTTTCTGTACACTAAAGTTCATTTTTTTATACATATATATTATATATATATATATATATATATATATATAATATATATATATATACTACATAAAACACATTAGTATTATATCGACAATTTTTCGTTAATAATGAGACAGAAAAAATATATTATATATTGAGGAATCTCAAAATTTAAATAAAGGTGCATTCTGTTTCACGCATAATGTGCATAATGCATCATTTAGCCTTGTTTTCGTGAGAAACAAATGCACCCTTAAATGCAGAGATCTAAAAATAATTTTGTTTAGATCATCAAAATAATTCTGTAGTGTTCAGAATAGAGTAGCTAGAATGTTAAAATTTCTTGCAACAGTGTCATTAATGCTTAAGCGGTCTATATAATTATTTTGATGGCCTAACAAAATTATTTTCAAATCTGTTTAGCTAAATTTTTGGATACTTTAACAAAACCGTTCTATCTGTGTATGCAACTACATATTTATCTGTAACCATATTAGATAAAGACTTTATATCGTTTTCAACATCAGTTTCGTAATTCCATTTCGTTGAAATAAAATTTTACAGACAAAAGCGAATAAAAATCAAAAATTACTATATATTACCGTACCACGTAATACAATATGTGATTGTTCTAAAGTACTGAATTATATTGCGAGTTATTTCCAGCGTCCTACTTCGACATTATAACATTCATCGATTTTCCCCATCAATTTACGTTCCAATGCAATTGATGTAACTCAAAAACGCTCTACAAAAGACAAACTTTCAAAATCCATCGTTTTATATGCAATCTAAAAGCATCAGAGGTCATTTCAATTTACCACAATAAATTATAAATGCAATATTCGTACAGATAAATATTGAGAAGTGCAACATTGAAATAGAATACACGTTTTGCATAAAGTTGTTAAAAGTAATTTGCAGAGCTGCATAATATATGAAACAAATAAAAAATAAACAATAAAATAGCTAGAAACGATCTTGATGGAAAAACATCTATCTTCTCGAAACCGGAGAGGTAAATTAATGTATATGGATCATATATTATTAATCAGTTATCGTTAATTAAATTCTCACGAAACAATAATACCTCTCTGCGGTTTATTTTGATCGTATCTGATCTTAAAGTGGTATATGTATATTATAAATATATTATATAAAATCAATATTAAGAATCTTTATTTTACATAAAATTATATAAAATATTATATCCATACTCCCCCCAAAAAGTTTCTCTTTTTAAAAAAAGATTAGTTTTTTATTCGAAACATACACACATATAACGGCCATTAATACCCAATTAGTTTTCGTATTTTCACAACAAATTTTCGAACAAGATTGATCTCTTTTTTTCTGTGCAAGACATCTTGAATTAGGCCATAACCATTCGGGTCGATGAATTGATCTCCCTGACGTCATAACGGACGAAATTTAATCTATACCACATATATAAAACTTAGAGACATATATAAAATTTGTTTTAGTAAGAATACATTTCTACATAGTATTTTTGATCACTCTTAGAAAAATATACCTAATAATATAAAGAATAAAATATACTTTAATAAAATGTACTTTAATAAAATGTACTTTGTTCTGTAGTTCATTTTCAAACTTCTGATTCAGAGAACAATAGAAAAGACGTTTCGACGCTTATTATTGGATCATCTTCAATGTAATTTTTGAAAAAATTCAATTGTTCAAATTTAAATATGTACTGACCGCTTACTATTTTGTCAATATAATAAATATAAAACTTGTCTGTCGTATTTAACTGAATACTCAAACAAATTACATTATTATTTGCAATATACAAACGTCTGTAATTTTATTCCATTCCGAAATATATAGTATTCTTGCACACCAACAACCTGTGCTGGCTCGCATTGATTTTCTACCTTTCCATGATTTATTCTTTGGAGTCTTCAATCAAGATTGAGAATAGAAAATAGATTTTCATTTCTCTAATATTACTTAAATATCTGAAATGTTTAAAGCTGTACATTCCTTCCCAAGAAGTACAACATAACAAAATAATATTTAAGTACTGCTTTATAGTCACTCAATATGACCATAAATTAAAATCTTTGACATAAAAAACTAGTCACCTCCAAAATCGCAAATAGTCACTTAAGTCTGCGGCATACGATGCATGTTTTCCTACTGGATTGCTTGCGTTTTAGTAACTTGTTCGAACTTCTGCGTTCTGTGTGTTGCAATTCTAATAATTTACTAAAACGCAAGCAATCCAGGAAGAAAAAAGTATCGTGTGCCGCTGGCTTTAGCCACTCTCATCCGTTCTACCTATATAATTAGGAAAAGCAATTTTTGACCAAATACGCTACTCAAAGACGCATTGTTATTATAAAACTTGTTACATAATAAATTAATAAATTTATTTTTTAAGTTATGCACTTACATTATTGTATAACTGATTGATTCGAATCTTTCGGTTACAATTATCGTAATTTAAGGAAAGGAAGATAGATATTGCGGTGACTAGCGACAATCAGCGATTACTTTAACCTCTGACCTTCCTTGTACGATTCTACGGTCGGGTGAACAAACGGCAAGATTTATGTGCGGCGAAAACCATTGAGTGCAAAACCGGCCCTTTGATCGCAATATTGCCCTTGGACTAAGCAGTAAGGTACTTGAGCTACAAAAACGTTTTGTTAGTATGTAATTTGTAATGCCACGTCAACTCGTTTGAATATTGAAGTTTATTATTCCTTTTTTAATCTAATATTAGTCGTATGATCATATAATCACGATCTGCGTAGAAATTTTAGTTATCGATTCTTAGAAAATTGGGTCACAACAGTTTACCACGCATTAGCGACAAAAATAAAAAAAAATAAAAATTATCTTATTATCAAAATATTAATAGCCGTTTAGTTATAAACATCTACAATATATAAAGACTTTTATGATATATAAGATCTTTAATAAATTTTGTGATATATATGTAAATAGCAAAATCTTATTATAAATGTTAATATACATATATATATCATATATATATATATCTCATATAAAATATATATATATATATACATTTAATATATATACATATGTTAGATTATATATCAGATTATAAGATAATAAGAGATAAAACTAATTGAATTTACGTGTTAAAGAATTTTAATTTATTTCATCTTTATATTTAAATCTACTTAAGCACTTCAATTTTTTATAGAGTTAACGAATGAGATAAGAAGAAAAGATGATATCCTGAAGAACGGTGCAAAAGTACGTTCCGTAAAAGAAAAGAGAATTAAAGACAAACCATTATCCAGCCGTTTACTTATCCGCCAAGAAAAAATTATCTTTAGATACAATATAATATATCTATATAATTTTGATATATTATTTTATTGTATTATTAAATTGTATTATAAAATTGATGTATTATACATCATAATTTTAAATAAATGTAAATAAATTAACGTGCGTTGTTGCATTTAAAGTACGATATCAGCTTGCACGGTTAAAAGTAACTGTATTAGAAAAAACTTACACATTCACTACTCCTTTCAACATAGCACATTACACATAGCGTGCACCACACTCGATTTTGTATTTTATTTGCGTATCATGATAAATGCGTTTAACGTCAACACGAAGTGAGAATGGAAGCCGCATTTAGCACTAAATTTGGAATACAGATGAAAGAGGACTGAGGCGGAAATGGAAGTATGAGAATGAAAAAGAGTAGCTATATTTGCCCACCGAATAATTCGTTCAACTTGTGACATAATGGACGTCCCTGGATAAAAGAGCACGGACGGACATAACACGAGTGACTGAAAGAATTTACGGACGTTGACTTTTATATCTTACTGACGTTAAAACAGTCGTTTCAAATTCTGCCGAAATGTTAACAACCTATAAGTAAGATTACATCAGTCTCCCTTCATTCACAAAATTTGGCTGTTAGGCCCTATAAAACGTAGCACGTGGCATCAAAACAAGGATAAAAGGAGAGTTCTTTCCTCTGCCGAAGAGTAAAATACTTTCCTACATATCACACGAATACATACGCGAATTAGACATTGACAAGAAACACGAGTCACGCTTTTCACAGCTAATAAAATAGTTAATGTAACTATATTTTAAAAAATAAAAAATTTTGTTACACCAAATTTTAAATCACATACTGATCAATCAACATTATACTTTAAGTAATCAAATGTAGATAAATAATTTTATTCGCGTCCAAAAATTTATCCTCGCTATTTCCAAGTAAATTATAAAACTAAACGTCAATCGCTTTGAGTTTGAATATCGAGGGACGTCGTCCAATGCCGAAATAATAAAGACAATGACTCCAGACACGACGAATGAACAGGAGAAAGATATTAACAAAAATTATCTCCGTTTAAATAATCAGATTCTCGCTATTTCTTGATGTAAAAAAGAATTTCGATATGACATTACGCCAATGGAAATATAATTCTTATCGAATGCTCACATTATGAGCAGTGAAAGACAGACGACGATACCGTTCCAATCATTACAATTTCCCGCTTTTTATAAAAAAATGTTTGATGTTTGACAAACATCATTAAAATACTTGGCCCTCACACATCTATCTGTATATTCTATTCCACAGATTATTAATACTTTTTTAAATTGCTGCGTGCACACATAATTAAATTTATTATTAGAATATAAAGAAAAATCTCTCGTTCGTCTCCTAATAATTTGAAGAAGCTTTCTAATATATTTTACGCCTCTTAAGAGGAATAAATTATAATTAATAATTAATTATTAATTATATTATTCCAATAATAAACGGCTTTCTTCCACTTTCTTTTAATTACGTCATCGATTATTACCAAGTCTCTGAAAGGGCACGTGTAGGAAGTATGTGACGCAACTCAAAATAAACTAGTTCATAAACTTTTTTCTTCCCACCTTTCATCAACGGCACGGTTCAAAAACGTATGATAATATAATTGCTTGAGATCGCAGATATTTCGGTCCTATTTCATTAATAAATATCAATCGCGTTGCTTCAACAAAAATTATCGCTGTAATCGACGTATTCACGCATGCAAATGGTGATACCTGTAAATGTCGAAACTCGTGCGCCAGATTGCAATAGAATTATCCATGCATAATTCACGAAAATTAATTTACCGCTCGCGTCGACTGCGCCGATGATTTTGCAACCACATTATCACTCTTCTCTTTACCATCTCACCCCACCAAGTTTCTCACCACATTTCCTTCGTCACAGATGCAATTTAATTTCATTAGTAGTGGGCGTTTCTAACGTAACCATTTTGCTCGCTTAAAGACTACTGTTTACACATCGTACTATTTTTAGATGATGTATTATAAGATTGGCTCAAACCCACATTCTATACAATTCCGTAATATTACTGGATATGGGGAAAATACAAAGCCAGATTAAAGAGAGAGAGAGAGAGAGAGAGAGAGAGAGAGAGAAAGGTAATTATTTAAATAAGAGATGTAAAATGTAAAAGACAAATAGAAAATAGCAGTTATATGAAAACGAATCGCAAATTCAAATAATTGATGTTCAATCGCGTTTTGATGCATTGATTTAACTGCCAAAGACACGTATTTATTTTTCAATATTTGTTTTGCGTCACAATGGAGAAATGTTACGTCAAAGATTGCAGAGATAGATAAAATTAATCGCAAAAAAAGTATATAATTGTAAAGAATAGAAAATAGGAAATAGAGGTCCATAACGGTCGAAACTGAATCTTTAATATCATATACAGTATATATAAATTCACATTGAATTACTTAAGCATTAAAGATCCAGCTTCGATTGTTATGAGCCTTTATTTCTTATTTTCTACTTTTTATAATTATATACTTTTTTGCAATTAATTTTATCTATCTCTGCAATCTTTGACGTAACGTTTCTCCATTGTGACGTAAAACAAATATTGAAAAATAAATACGTGTCTTTGTCCTTTATTTCCCATTTCCTATTATTGGTAGTGTTTTCACATATATGGTTATACAATATAATTCTTATTAAATATAAATTAATTCCTAAAGACTCCTTAATGATACAAAATGGTTGGATACAACAGGGCAATAGGAGTCAAGCACGATAATTCTTGTGCAAACCAATACGGTTAACAAAACAACTTTATTAATAATTAATCCGCTTACATGTTTCGGCTCACTTTTGAACCATCAGTGTACATTCTTTGTTACATTAAAATTAAATTATTAAAGATTCAGTTTTGGTTTTGATGTCCGTCTAGACCATAATTAATATCAGTTTTCTTTCTATCTTTTTTCTTTTTCTTTGCGATTAACGTTTAAAGTGTATTAAAAGTTATCCATTAATTTCAACATAATTGACACTGATTCGCTGAATGGTCAAAGACTAGTTTTTGACTAAACCTATAGAATTTAAATGTTTGCGATATAGTGAATTTTTGTTTTAGTGAGCTACCTTCTATTGTTTTACAATAAATCGTTTTTGCTTCCAAAAAATTTACCTTTTAATAATTTTAATACGTTTTAGATTGTTATTAGAGTTCGTTTTTATATTACAGTTTCTGTTAATAGGTGGAAGTGGCTCACTGAAATGAATTAGTTTGTAAGAAAAAAAAATTATTTTTGTAATTACATCATACTGTCTCTGAGGATGGCTCATAAGTGAGCCGAAACATGCATGTTAACATTTAAACGTTTAGAAATATTACTATACATAAACACATTTATCATCCAGAGATCTGTATTATATTTGAAATAATATAATTTCGTTACAGTAAATATCGCATAATCATTAAAAAAAAATCAGTTATTTATTTTTCTTCTGTTTGTATTATTCTTCATGTTCCGTTAATTATCCAATAATTTGGAAAAACATTGAAGAAATACCTATTGATTCTTATATATCTTCAATCGACAAATACGCCTCTTTCCTGCATCACATATAGTACAACATAATGTTACTCTAGATAAATCGAATGATTTTCAGATTCGTTTTCATGTCTCGAGGCGAACTCTCGAGAAAATACCGGAAATTTAAGTCCCATTCTATTATAGGTAGCTTCCGATATCTCGCAGATACCACCTACTGTTATTGTAGATATCTATTGCTATTATTATTGACAGTGGTATCAAAGAAATGTCTCTATGCTTTTTTGCTGAAAGAACTTTGATGAGTTTTTCCCTTTTTCCTCTTTTGTAAAAAATACATCTATTATTATAAAATATATCTATCAACAAAACGTTGAATCTATTATTAAAATATATCTATGAACAATTAAAAATTTAAAATATTAATCAAACGATATATTTTAACCATCTTTATTGAACATTTTGAACATCTTTAAACTGTCGCATTTGCAACCGTTATTTCGCATCGTAAATATTACGTCAATTAAATTTTCAGCTATGAATATGATATATCACTATTAAAGTCCCATCTACGACTTTAGATGACTGTACATTCAATACGTGAAAATTATTATAGAGATCTACAGAGCGCAGTTAAATGACGAAATTACATTCTGTCGGTAGAACTCGCCACCATCTGTTCCGAATTTCCATTCTCTCGCCTGGCACGACGTACTACGACCTCCGAAATCTCTCGTATAGCGCACTGCCGATTGTCGAGTCTCGCGTGGAGAAGTTCGCACGAATAATGTATCCAGTCAGCCGAATCTCTCCCGGATTAGCTGTGTGTCCTCCTGTAGAGCGCTTTCACGGTAACGATAACGGTTACCGCGATCTCGTCGCGGTAACGTTTCTTCCGCACGTACGTACGTGGAATACTCCGCGATATCACTGCCTCTTGTAATGCTCGAATATAGCGCACATACAATCATTTTCGTCACTCTTTCCTCCGACACTTCGATGCATTTGTTTTCTCGCTTTGTCCCTTTATGACGACCGTTAGTTGAGGAACGAAATTATTTTCCACATTGTTGCACGTTCTATCGCGCGATCACGAAAAGTGCTTTAGTTCGCTTTATGATCGCACAAAATGAGGCACGCGATGATCGGTAATTTTATTTTTTATCACACAAGTAATACTATATTCCATTGTAAAGCTTCACTCTCGCATTCTTTGGATCAATTCGCTAGGTCTGATTAATACAATCAGGACGAAATAAATACCAATATCATTTTAATTTCCATTTAAATCGTGTTACCGTTAACTTGTAAATTACATGTAACACGATGATGCAATGGATAAAACATTTTTTACATATTGATATTTTTGCCTTATTCTTTTTCATCATATTGAACACATTTAAGTATCAGATTATTTAATAGTGCGTTATAATTAAAATCTCATAACTATACAGGATATATTCAATAAAATATTTTCTAATAAGACTTTTGGGTAACTATCGTCATCCGCGTGATCCCCTTAAACTTAAGCTTGAGTGTTAAATGGAACGTTAAATAAATAAACGTTTGTTTGCATGCACGTCGTTTCCAATCGTGCGGTCCCTTTCTCAATACTGGTCGTACAGTTCATTTGTTTGATTCCTCGTCGTTCCCATCATCTATCCTATCCACGCGTGGGTATGTTATATGTATATGACGGGTTCCAGCATCGACCACGCGGGTCCCTTTTGTGTGCATGAGAACGGAGTGGCCGGTGTGAAGAGGATTGGATGACGCTGTCGGGAACAAACCGGGGAACGTTCGACACGGGGAGACTTGACGCAGAGAATAGTTTGAGAAGGGTGCTACAGTAAGAGCATGAAACAGAAAGAAAACTGTACCTTGGAACAAAAACACACGAGTTTCCTGCCAATGGATACGATACATATCGTAGATCCGAAAAGAAAGGTCTGTCTTTGCCTCCTTTACAACCGTTATTTAGGGATTCCTTTTTATATTAATCTATTGCCAGAATTTTGATCAAGAAACCTAAACGAGAAGAGAAAGATTTAGATATTAGAAAATTTGATTATTATCACAGTTTCTAATTCAAAAATAGAGATAAAAATCAAATATTAAACAAGGAAAAATGATGCTTATAAGCGCTGAAAGCGCAAAATGGAACGTATCCAAAGTGTTGATTGCTATGTTTCTTTTGTAGAAAGTAATTTATTTAAAACTTCGCGTATTAAATAAAACGCGTTAGATTAAAGTCGCCTATCAGATTAGTACCGCAATATATTTATAGATGTAGGTTTACACGCACACGTCCCACGTGATTAAAGATAAAATAAAATGTAAACAAAAAATATATCTGCGTTAAATAACATAAAATTAATTTAGAATAATTATATATTAATCAATATATATCGAATAAACAAGGGAGAGAAGATGAGATTTCGAGAGCGATTTTTTAACAAACGTTTTCATAAATTTTTAATTTAAGCAAACACAATATCTGTGGCTAACCAGCATAATTACGGAACAGAATTATGTGAGTAGGCGGTTGTAGCAACCACTAACTGGAGCCTCGTAATCACCGGAATCCATTTCCGTTCGTGTCGCGGTTTTATTGTGATAAAGTACACTTTCCTCTTCCGTTGCGAGTTTCCGCTTCTTCCTTCGACATAACACGCGGTTCTAAAAGAAATTATGCCGTGAGAGATCCATTAAAATTTTGTTGTTCCATTCACGAAAACATAATAGCATGAATTTACCATTCTGACTAAAGAGCTTTCAACAAGTAAAAAATTTCCGCTTTGCTACCTTCGCTAACCAGATTGCACGCGGAAATTTTAGAAGGTACCTCAGTCCAAAAATTTATGATGAACTCTCGAAGGACCCACTGGCGCTTCTATATGATAAAAGTTTTTCCAGACATTTTCATTTTCAGGAAATACGAAAAACTCGAAAGCATGAGAGTTCTCAACATGGTTATTATTCATTAGAAAAATTGCAGATAACATCGAAAATTTCAACTAAACTTTTTGAATTTCAGAAACATATTATTCGCATTGGTTATTATTATTCATTACAAAAATTGCAGATAATATCAAAAATTTCAACTAAACTTTTTGAATTTCAGGAAAATACCATCCGCATTTTAAATTATGAAAGTCGTTTGATAGACGATGTTGCCAGAAGCGTCGAGTATCCTTTTCAGCTATAGACTGTGCAATGAATGTGCAGTACATTTTTCATTTTTCATAAAAACTCGACGCGCGACCATGATGCGTCACAAGTTTTTAACTTTTAATAATATAATATCTCTTGAAAAATCACACTTTATGTTAAAATTATGTTAAGGTAAAATCTAATTATAAATTGGAAAACAGGATTCTGTTACTTATTTCCTTTTCACTCTTAAGATTTAATTGACCATAATCGTGTAATTTTCAAAGTTAAATAACTCCTTAACTAAGTAATTTCTCAACGTTGGAACAACTGTTGCTTTTCTCAATTTAAACTTTGGTATCTGATCGAAAAGACAGCTAGCGATTCTATTACCTTTTTCTTAATTTCACGCTAAAGATTTAACTTTGAGAGAATCGGGAATACTAATATAGAGCAAACGAATTGTCCTCAGAAACACCGCGAAAATTTCCGTTTTATTTTCTAATCACTTGTGAAATATCTCTCTGGCGGACGAGTAAGAATTACGAGCCGTACGAGATTTACGAGCGTTGCGTTTGTTTGTGGACGGTCGTAACCGCGACCTTAGCTTTTCTTTAGCATCAGTCGGTTGCGACCGGGTCGATATTGGCCCATGAGGAAAAGCCAGCATCCATTCGAATACGATTCTGTCCCTTACATTTCGCTCTATACTCTTTCATTGTTCCGTCGTACCCCATTCGCTACTCTTTCCCTATCTAATCCACCAAACTCGAGGGTGGCAACATGTGTGTGTATATTTATGTATGTGTGTATGGAGAGATAATAATAGTAATTCTATCTCTCTTATGCCCGTTTCTACCAATGTGGCTTAACTTCAATCTTGGTTTAATTTACTCTTCTTCTTTTTCTAACCCTTGGAATTAGAAAAAGTTGAAGAGTAAGTTGAACCGAGATTAAAGTTAATCTACTATTGGTAGAAACGGACCTTATGGTAAGAAATACTTCAACCGAATGATCATCATGTGTGTGTGTGTGTGTATAATAAAGCACCAACGCAAAATTTACATATTTCAGGTTTTTAGCATCAATTAATTCGATAGCTCGAATATCAATAGTTTGGCTCGAAAAACTAACATTTTATAGCATTAATTTGAATGATTCAGATTTATTTTATGATAAAAAAAATATAAAAATATTGAAATCAATATTAGAAGTAAAGAAATCGATGTGTTGTGTCTAAATAGTTTGACAATCTGCAAATTTTTTATTTAGTTTACTTCATCTGTTTAACTTTAACTTTCTTCTTAAATTATTATCTCTCGTATTTAGATTAATTAATATAACATAAAAAATTTAAATGTTTGACAACTCATATTAGGATGATTACGATTCGCAGAATATCAGGATATTTTCAAAACAGACTATCTATCACTCGCCATTTCATTTACGTAGGTACTAACAAAATAATATTTAGATGTGTTATCTTGTGGGCATTGAAGTTAAGAAGAAAGAAGGGAAAATATTCTTCTATTGTCGTAGTCCCCCTTATCCATTTATGGTTCATTATAGATTTGAAGGGGATGTGTATCAATATACAGCTATGTATATTGACAACAGTCTCTCGCCACTATAAATAAATAAGGCTATACATATATACCGCATAATAACATGAAGTAGATGTTCTGAAAGTTTATACTAATATGGCTATATGAATAATTCAATTTTCCGAATCGACACTGACCACGTGCCTAATTATTTATCTGCTACAACATAGATAAGGGTGTGGTTTTGTTGACGAATGGCCACACCCGAATCCATTCTTTGTAAATCATCCCTCTTTTATGCATGTGAACATGCAAGCAGCGCAAAACAAATATATATATGTATAAGATATGACGTGAAAAATAAATCTTGTATTCCGTATGAAATTGTTAATAAACGTCAACTTTCAATTATTTGTTCGTACTTTCTAAATTTTTATCTTTCATAAACGCTCAAAAAAAGCCTATGTAAATTTTAATTGAATTTACCTATTTTTCATTTGCATATCTGCCTCGCTTAATAGTTTGCTGAGAATTTTGTGCGGAAACGCAAACTCGCTTTCGGTCGAATGGAACGAGTTTATCAATTTCTGAGAGCACGATCCAGATTAGAGATGCAGGCAAATTCGCTCGTTTATAACGATGAAAAACGCAGATGTAATTGCTGTGTGCATCCACAAGGAAATAGTGGCGAGTGGCAAAAAAATATTTAAAAAATGCAAAAATGTTTAATTCCAAATTGAAAAACAAATCAGTTAATTTTTGTTTTTTGAAAAAAATGAGTCAAAACTGTGGAGCAACGTGCGATACGATGAAAAAGTGCGAAAAATCTCCTACAACATTTTTGACTTTGAACAGTTTATCGGTGCAATTTGTCAATATGTATCGATATTCCTACCCAGAAAGTCGCGCCGTGTCGAGGATTTGGCAGATATAGAGAAAATGATGGAACTACGATATATCGTCGACTTATACTTGCCCCTAGAGTCGATATTTTCTATTCATGTAACGCGCTACAGTACTTGTTACGAACATATGCTCGGTGTTTCCCGCGTACTTCCAACAGATTATCCGCACATAAAGGAAAACAAGCCAGACTAGTTCGTCCTGAATTCTACAGAATTAGGTAAGGGATAAGACGATTAAGTGCATAAAAATTGACTGCCATCACTTGTATCCAATATATCAAAATTTACGTACTAATTAAAATTATCCCACAAAATAATCTTCAAAGATAATCTTCAAAAATCCACTTATAGGATTTATATATAAGTTTAATTTTACTTTGATAAAATTTTAATCTAAGAATATTAACTTTACGATATATAAAAAAAGAAATAGTAAAAGATTAGAAAGAAAGATAAAAAATGAGATTTTCGCTTATAATAGATCAATCTTGAATCAATAAAAAAATTTATAGTTTAATTAACAACTATACAGAGAAAAAGTTAAATTTAATAAATGTAGTCATTAGAATAATACAACCAAATTGATTCCTTAAATTTTAAGAAATTGATTACATTCAAACTAAATTTTTGAAATTGAACAAAATAATTTTCATTCAAAATTAAATTGTTCCAATGAAATAAACGTAAATAGGAGTTACGAGTCGAAATAAATAGTTTTCTCTGTGAAAAGATAATTTTACAATACTATATATATTATATGTAGGCGTATATATATATATATATATGACTAAAAAAATATCAAATATTCTAAGTAGGTACATGTAAAATTAATATTTTCACTTGCAATATAGAATATACATTTTATAGGCATGGAAATTAAGACATAAAATGTTTTTTATTCTAATATCAAAATGCAAGAGCAGGGTCAGGTTGACAAAATATAGATACAAGATTCATACAAAACGTGAGATTTTTACAACGTATTAACACTTTAAACTTTAATAAAAAAATAATTACTCTCATCTCGTTTAGGTTACGAGTAAGAATAAACAGGTATATCACTGAACCATATATATAATGCATGATTTATAAGAATTAAGTTTTCTTCCAAAAAGTTAAGTTAATAATATTTCCCTCAAGAGTTTACTCAAAAAATTGGCAACTTTAAGTCAAGATTATTCGATTTTTATTAAAATCACATAAACAAATATGAGCATCTTCATGCGAGTATCTATAAACTATAAATGAATTATATTGATATCAGTTAACTAATTTTGGATTAGCGATACGCTATCCTTGTTTAGGATTAATCTTATCTGCCTATCTATTGCAGAGAGAGTGCCGAGGAAAATTTAGTTAATAAGGTTTACCGCTAACTCGTGTTAGTACGATTCGTGTGACTCCAAATGCAATTTTGTGCAACATTATTATGTATATATAATATTATTACTGGATATCGTGCACAGTGTATACAGTCTCTTCAGGTATCGTACTTTGTTTGAGAACATCTCGAGCATTACAAAAGGGATTATAGCCAAACTCTTTGATACACTTTGTCTTATACGTCTCTCAGAAAAATAAAGTGAATATTCGCTAACTTCATTAAAGATAAATGTGAATTAAATAGAAAATCTCTACAATTATTTGTGTTTAATGAATTATAACAAAGTAATTATAAAAAAAATTTGCTAAAGTATCTAAAAATTTAGCTAGATTTAAATAATTTTGTTAAATTATTCGAATAGTTATGACTCTCAAGCTGGTTGTTAGAAAACTTTTTGTAGCATTATTCATTATATGCTTGAATATTTAACATATATAATTTTAATAGTTCAATAAAATCATTTTCAAGTCTGTATGTAGCCAAATTTTCAGATATATCAGCAAAATTTTGTTCTTCCTGTGATAAATAAAACGAGCATATGGATTAGAAAAGAAAACAAAAGCGTCGAATTTTTATAATTACTGCTATAATTATCGTTATAATAAATGAAAGTATCGCTATTAAGATGCAAATAAAGTACATGATAAATTGTTGTGTACCAAGTGTTATGATAGACATGCTAGAAAATCTGTATTATGACAGATACGCTCGTTTATAGAAAACATTGAAGAGAACTAGACATAATGATGTATCCGCCACATAGGGTAGAATTGTTTCATTGAAATCTAAGCCATATTTTTCGGATTATAAGGATTAAGCTTGACAGATATTGCTAAAAGTTAGAAAAACCTTGTATCGATTTGTAGACGTCTTTGACTTGTTTTCAAAGAAATTAAAGACGTTGCAAGTGTTCGGAAATAAATTCAGAGAAAGAGCAATAAACAAATTAAAAACAATTTTTTATGAATTAAGATATTATTTCATATGGTAGTATGCGGCAATACAAAATCATGAATAACCACATGGAAAGGATTTTGTTGAAGTATCTAAAAAGAAATATATATTAACTAAATACAGATTTAAAAATAATTTTGTTGAATCATAAAAATAATTACGTAGAAAATTTAACCATATTGAGTAATGCTGAAAAAAGTTTTGACATTCTAATAAATCTGATCGTCCTACGTAATTTGAATAGTTCAACAAAATTATTTTTAAATCTGTATCTGGTTAAAAAACTTTTAGATATTTCAATAAAACCGTCTATTTTCGTGCAATAAAAGAGAATTCTATACCATTTAAAAATTATGTATTGAAACAGTCAGGATTTTATTCATCTCTTTACGTATAAAAATTCTTTTCATTCTAATGATAACGAATTTTAATAATAATCATTCTAATCATAAACGCTTCTGTTTTTATAAATAATTAGCTTTTCGATATATTTCGCACTGATTAATTAAATTGCTGAAAATATGCTTGAACACTGAATAAATAAATTTAGTAAACAAAAAAATCTTTGCAAGGGTGATAAATTAACATCCTCCATAACAAAGATCATTGGTGAAGAATTATTATACGTAAAAAGAGAAACAGAGCCCGGTAATCTGAGCGGATCACTAAGCCGATAAATCTTCATCGCATTTCAACACACTGCGGCGTAATAAATAAATTGGATAAAGAAGAGATGTATGTATACCAGTTATTCAAACCTAGCATGAATCCATAAATTTTTCCGCATATCCATCGCAGTATGATGTCCACGGACGATTATTTCACATTCTCCTTTCTTTTCGACATCCGCGATGAACGAACGATACTATAACTATTTGCGCATCATTATGGTCTGCGTTTTCTAATTTGTGACGTGCTGCTTTTTATTTTCTAACTGTATTAAAAATGATCCTATCAAAATTATAATAATTCGACCATTCGTATTCGTGAATTTCCGTACAATTTCAAGACTTTTTTTCGCAGTTAAATTTTTCGACCCGTTCGAAAAGCCCGACGAATCGGTTCAACTTGTAAAATGACATCAGCATTATTGATGGGCACATCAACTGCAAAATCAGCACGAAAATAAATTCTTGTCGCCTACCCTTCAATCGTATTACACGTTATTAAAAAAAGTGCAAATACTCGAGATGATAGCGCTCCGATAATCAACACTCATATTTGATAATCAACTATATTTCAGGTTGAGTGATCCACAGCTGAAGAGAGGGGAAACAAAGAGAAAGAGAGAAAAACAAATAGAAGAAAGAGAAGGGCAGATAGATAGATAGATAGATAGATAGATAAAGAGTGAGAGAGAGAGGAGAGAGAGCGGTTGGATAGGTCGAGTGGCAATCTACACCTAGAGTTGCCAATATCGTTGTAAAAAGTTGAATGCTTTTAAGAGTACTTTGCGAGGACACTAGCACCTCAAGTAGCTTCGGATTTATGAGTTAGGAAAGGCGACGACATCCCTGACTATGATTAACAAGATGTTTCAGTGATAATGCATGAGAAAGAGAGAGTGCCTAAGGTTTGCGGAAGGCAAGCTCCCTCGAGAGTCGATATAGACAGTTCAATCCTCAATTCAAATTGATCTACATACGTCCAATTTTGAATTAAATGGATTTAATGCAGTGGCCCTTCGTTTCCTAAACGAAAAATAATCAATGTCGCGACGGTCGATTATTAGAAATTTAGTCGATTAAACGTAGGAAATTACGAAATCGATAACGGGCGCAAATATAGAGCTTCTAGCCGAGACGATTGGAAGCCGGGTCGAATAATCCTTCGGCGACAATCGGTTAATGTAAACGAGCCACGCAAAAGTATGTGCGTGAAAAAGGAAATACTTATATTCTTTCACGCTGAACCGCCAAGCCCGACCGTCCCGGACGCGAGCGTGAAATCTTGAAACGGAATGACATGACCTATCTCATCGTAACGTAACTGGCGCACGCGATATTAATAAACTTATAAATCGAGACACGTCGTCCGTGGCATGCAGAAATAAGCAGTAACTACTAGCCTCCCCTCAGCGAGAGGCTATTGCTTAACCTTCGAACTTTAATATTAGCGGAGCAATGCTCGCGTCAGGTAGTAGCGTTAACGGGTCTCTAATCAAACAAGCTCGCGGTTAGACGCTTAGAAGCTGAAGCGAGGCAAAGCCTTGAACAGTGTTTGCCCCAGCGGGTGAGGCCTGTTGACATTCGTCCACTCCCTGCTCACTGATAGATAGGCAAAGGACATTCCCAGCCAAGTAGCCTGTCGAACGGAACGTCTACTCGACAACAGACCAATTAATAAGAGAAATTTGTATTTATTAACAAAATTGGCACATTGAGGTATGAATATATGATCATAAGGATACGAAAGAACACAGAGAAAAAAATTGCTATAGACGTTAATCCTATGCCATCATGGCAAATTCTATTTGCAAATATAGGAATCGCAAAATAATTTACAGTTGTAACACTTTTTTTTATTGCACTTGCTATAAACATTAGTTGTAATAAATATAAAATATGCAAATTTGTTTGCTACAAACAGCAAACAAATTTGATTTTGTACATCTCTTGCGTTCATAACAAAATTATTTTTCTCCATTAAAGCGATCGTAATAACTGATATACTATACCATTGAATTCGTTAAATCTTTTTGTACCGAATATGAAGAATGTAAAACATATGACAAAAGTACCGCGGACACAAGAGAGTCAATGAATGAAAAGATTTTTCTACTGAGATCTCTCTACTCTCAGTGCTTATATATTATACCATCAATTTTATACGAAGCATGAAAACGAGAAAGATATCAGTAATAGTGGAAAAACTACAGCATGAATAGAAACATACGTTTTCTTCAGAGCAAACTGTTACATTGAAAAATAGAGTCTGGTAATAGCTGCCAAATATTAAGTGAAATAATATCAATCAAATATTTGGCTAACATAATCAAACATAATAATATAATTAACCGTTTGATAATATTAAATATTCAAAAAAGTAACATTATCTGTTATGTTAACCGAACATTTGGTTGGCATTATTTCATTCAATATTTAATAGCTATTACCAGATTTTATTTTCAATGAAGATGCTTTGATCTCAATGAAATAAAGAAATGATATTTATGATATAATATTAACACTCTCTCTTTCCGCTTCGTTTACGGATACAAACTACAGTTTTTTACATAATAAAATTATTTAGCAAAATTATAACAAAATTATGAAATGAAGAATATGCCAAGCACAAATTAAGTTAAAATAATGCGATATAATTAATAAAAGACGATTAGTGAAAATGGAAAGGAGAGTATATGTTCAACAAAACATTTGTTCAACAGAAATAAATTAAATCGGGATATTATGCTAAAAATATATTTTTAAAAATTAAAATAATACAAAACTTAACAATATATAAGTCAATTATTATAATAAAAAAAATTAAAAATAAAAGATATAAAAATATATATACATCTTAAGGTATTTTTAGGATTTTCCTAAAGAATTCTCTAGAATTCAAGATAAATAAGTTATAAGAATTTTAACATTACAGATAAAACTTAAGAATATTTTTTATTAAATTAAGTTGTGAGATGCAATCAAGTATGTACATAAAACGGAATTTTGTTTGCCTCGCCGCCACATTGCTCGTTTTTTAAAGCTCTCAAACCGTGCTTTATAAGCTTAAAATGGGAATTTATGCCAGAATGAGCTGTAAAAAAAAACGTATATACAATATTTAAATTATATATGTACATATATGTATATGTACATACACAATTCAAATGTTGTATCTTATATTTTCGTTTGTGCAACTTTACTAATAGTGTTTCTCGGCAACGCTTCGAGAGACAAACTCGTTGACCTCCGCGATCTGCCTCGCCTAGACATTAAATGCGAACAAGAGTTTCATTTGTGTCCTAGGAACTTCCTAATTGTCGAGGTATAATCCGCATCGTCGGCGTATTTAGCGCAAATTTATCGACCGAGTCCAACTTTCCCGAGATACATCTGCCTTTTATTCGCCTTTGTTTAGCTAGCTTAACACGCGGTCTCCGGGCAAAGTTACTGTCGGATATGACGCTGTTGACGAAAGTTCGTTGCAGTCCGTGAATTTCATGTTTTACGTAAATTACTAACGATAAAATTCATTAACTCCTAGAATTTTTTATGAAAACATACCGAAAGTATAGAGACTTTTACTGTAGAAATTTCAAACGTTAAGAAACTCTAAAGTGTAAATCTAATATAAATTTATAATAATACATTTTAATTTTTATCTTTCAAATATTGACCTTACAAAAGGCATTACAAAAGATGGATTATATATTATATATATATATATATATTTCATATTATATTTATAATTATATTAACGTTATATGATTATAAAAATGAAAATCGCATAACATCAGGGCTATTAAATTGCTTGCAATTTACTCAAATTATAATTTACAAAAATTGTTATGTGCGTGAATCAAATTATCTTAATCTATTGATTTTTACTCTTTATTTCATTGGTCACTAATAGTAAATTCGATAATTCCAATTACCGTCTAACTTGGCGAGTACTTATCTTCGCGACTTCAGATCAGGAAACATCTTCGTTTCCCGTCGTGCTCGCTATGATAATTACCAATCAGATAACAGAAGCGATTCTCGGCGACCTTTCTTTCCTTCTATGTAGCAATTATCCTTCTGCGGAAGGATTTATAGTCATGGAATGAAATATAAGAAAAAATTCGCATTGGGTGTATTGCATATATATGTCTATTTTGGGGGGCATTTTACGTGTAAACATTTTACTTAATTAAAATATTTTTTAATTATTCTTATTGTTTAAAAAATATTTTTATTCTGATTTTATAAAATCCATCTTTTCGCAAATTTCTCGCAAGTACTATACACAAATATCTTGGCTTTTCTATGAAAAATTAAATTCAAACGTTATAAGTTAAATATTTACGTTACAGCATTTCTATTAAGAGAAAAGATACATGCTGAAAAAGCATAAGTATATTTTACTGGTAAATTTGCAGTTTTGAGAGAGAGAGAGAGAGAGAGAGAGAGAGAGAGAGAGAGAGAGAGAGAGAGATATATATTCTTCAATATTTTTTTTTATTCTTGTCAATATCGACAATATTAGATGTAGTTCTATATTTTTTTTATTTCGGCCTACATCAGTATGACCATTGTACCATCGAATTTCTTTTGTTGCATGATTCATAAATTAAAACAATTATCAGACGCGAACACCTGCGGTTAATGGGTACCATCTTTATCTACGATATAGTTAACGATCGATAAAAAGTAACTGAAGTAACAGACTAAAATATCAGTAACTATAAAATGATTTAAACGAGATTATCTATAAAATATGCTTTTAAATAGGTTTGTAGCAAAAAAGAAAAAAGGTCAATCAACTTTTATTAAATATACTGTTCTTCGGTTATATTAATTATGCTAATATTCGGATTTTATATTATTTTATTCTATAAGTTTATATTTATCGTTATATACTTTTATCTATATACTGATTATGTATGTATATATACATGCATATGTATATCTTTATGATTTATATTACTACATCTATTTTGATTTTGTATGTGCGTGTATTCTATATTTTTACACAATTATCGTAGTTTCTTACATTTAAATAATATATTTTAATATTTCATTAAAATATTTCTGTGAAGTTTCTTGAGAAATTTTAATCTAAGATTCAAATAATATATAGAATAAAATAGAATAATCCTTTTTCATATTCCATTTTATAAGAGCAAAAATATTAAAAGATTTAATCCAGTGTTATCGTTCATCTATTACTAAACTAAATTATTATTATATTATAATTATTATTATTTTAGCGCGTATAGTTATAAGCTGTGTAATATTCTGTTATGTATATATTTCTAAACTGACGTTATACATAGTTTACATTCTCTCTATTCATTTAATCAAACAAAAGCAGCTTGTCAATTTACATCAATATTCACTACGGCATAAAATTAAACCATCACACAATTCGTTGCACAATCGCTTTCGTATATAAAATTCTTTTTTAGATGGAATAAAAGAAATATCGAAAAAGAGGAATCGTATCTCGAATATCCGTCAAAGGGATTTTAAGGGATTTGTCTTCCGGGTCGCGCTAACAATAACGAGATATATATACGAAGGGGGAGAAAAAAAGACATTTCGCGCCAGTAGGGGAAAAAAAAGCAAGACACGTTCGACACAAGCGTGCCCGTGCGTGACAATGCGTATCATGCCGGTCAGCGTGTCCACGCTGACGCACGCGAGTATACAGATATCGAGAAACGATATCCAAAACCACCCCCCGGAGTCACGGCTATATGTTGATGACGTCACGGGAGGCGCGCACGCGCGAATCTCGGTACGTGTTGATCGTTACCCACCTTCCGCAGCGAGGCTGCTGAAGGTGCGTTCACACACAAGATTCCATCGAGGATCGTTCAAAGACTACACGACATCTGGGATAATGCAGTGGTACAAATAGAGAAGAGAAAAGGCTATGCACAGCGCATCCAGGACATGAGTCTTGAGGGAGAAATGTAAATGTGTGACCATATTATACTTACGTAAGACTAGTTAATTTACTAGGATTACAATTTCCTCGCTAATTACAAATTCGCACATGCTCGCGATTATGTATGTAAGAGGTTGAACGCAAAGGTCGAGAGTAAAGCTGATACCCAGTGTTAAGGTACACACTACCGGTTAATTTATTAAAGCCATGGTCTTTTAGCTATTGTAAACTTGCTTTCAACAGCAAGTCTATATTGAAGCGGGAAAGAGGTAGAGAGAAAAAAGATGAATATTTAAACTTATGACCACAATCTTGCAAGTGTTTCAAGTTGCTTGATGTTACAACGTAAAACATTCTACAAAGCATTTACGACTATTTCCTAGAAAGAACGACAAAATGTAGCAGGAGAGAGTAACTAAATAATAAAATTGCTTTTAAAATTTACTTCAAATGAAGGATAATATCAGGGTAAAATAGTGAAAATAAAAAAGTGCTTACGCCGTGCCTAGAATCATTTATATATTTACGGCGTTATGATTAATAATTAATGGTGATACCAGAACGAATTGCTACAAGTGAGGTTAAGATGAATAATTCCTCTGACGTTTCAGTCTTTAAGCAAGCCAACCGATTGCCATTCCATTCGTTATTATTTTCGATTGTGCTTAAAAATAAGTTACATGCTTTTCGATGTTTTCTGACATTTAAAAATTTGTGTACTAAAGAATATGGGTTAACAATTTCAAAGGCCGGACTCCGTATTCGAAGATCGATTTTTTTTTAGGAAAAAGGTCATAGGTTGCGAAAAGATAGAATAATTCTGTAATAATATAATAGAAAAAGAAGGCCAGTACGAGCAACTAACAAGTGTTGGTAAGAAATAAACTCTATATAACATCAAAGAGACAGTTTCGAGTAGAACAATTCTATATATATCTGTTCTGTACAATTAATTTTTATGTAAATACATAATTAGAATTTAGAACTTATTCATTTTTCTCCATTACATATTATTCTAATAAATTAAGTTATATATAACAATAACCAATATAATTAAAAATTTTAAATTGTGTAATAAATTAAAAAAATTTATCCTACCTTATTATTTAAAGAAGACAGGAGCTTATAAATGTCACCTAGAGCTTCATTATTTAAGCTAAACTGCACTTGGCAGCTCAAGGATATTGATTATAAGTTTATTTAGTATCAGTATTATCAAGTAATAGTAGCACCCTTTAATAGCAATACCCAGTACTATTATTACATGAGATGTAGAATAATACCTGCTATTTAAATGATAAACATACATATTATTATTTTATGCAACATTAATATAAAATAATACCTACAACTTAAATGATATTATCACACGAGAAATAAAATAATATCTACCACTTGAATAATAAACACATGTCCAACATGCATATCACGTCCTAAACGTTAAAAATGCTAATTGTCTGATATCGTGTATCGAGAAACGACGTGTTTCACCGAACTGACACTTAAACAGACGCTTAAGGACATCGCGAATCGAATCGCTCCATCGTTTGGAAATTTCCGCGGAAAATTTTGCCGGTCCCCGCAAGTCACTCGCTCGGCTGGATTCCTATTTTGTGCGAGGTAGACAAGGGTGCCGTTGATGTAGTTAAATTTGCATCCTGTATACATTATGTAAATCATTGGTCGCTCAAAAGCGGATATCTTGGGGCTGTATTTCGACTTTCTCGGCTTAATATCGAGCCTCACGATTCTCTCGATCAATCGAAACGGACGTGAGCACCCCAAAATCCGCATCATGTTTCATTGGTTAAGGTTTGTTCTACCAAAGTAGACTAATTTTAATTTCGGTTTAACTTGCTCTTTATATTTTTCTAATTCTTAGTACTAGAAAAAGATGAAGAGTTAGTTAAATCAAGATTAAAATTAAACTACATTGATAGAAACGAGGATGAGATCTAAGATCGCTTTTCTGCGCTGATGATATCGAGCGTAATGTAAATAGTAACAATTAATTGGATGTCAATATGCATATCACCATCGGTATGTTTATCGTTGAGCATTCTGATTCGAATACAAATAACGATACGCGCAGAACGAATTATATTAAAATATGTTCACATATTCATGCAAATACACGTTTGTTTAAGTTAATTTACATTCTATATATGCAAACCGATATTATCGATACAATGCTTCGTGAAAAAGTCGCAACTGTTTGCAATCCCGCTGTTGACGAGTGCGCGTAGCAGTCACAATTCTATTTGCTCGAACAATCGCATGCCGGGCGAAATATCTGTGTGTAACGCGAAAGGGCTAAACTTATTCCCCAGGAGCAATGAAACTGTGACGTTTACCCGATTCGCCGTTTGTCTCGCTAAATGACGACGGTTAGTTTAGTCGAGTTGGGTCACCGAACGAGAAATAAGGAAAAGTATAAATGGAAAAAATGTTCGATCAGAGAGGATGCGAAAAGAGAATCCTCTCTCGAAGGTAATGACTTGCAATTTATCAAGGATTATCGTACTACCAACTATTCTGAATCCTACTATAGCCTTCCACCCATTTTGTATGGATCGATAATCCTAATAAAGATCAATTTTATTTTTTTAACTGTAATAATGATATATCTGTAAACCTTTTTTTTCTTTCTCGACAGCAAATATAAGTTTATGTGCGTTGAAACCATCTACCTTACTTCGAGAAATAAGTAATAAGTAATTCAGTAATCTAATCAGAAAATAAGGAAAAATTAGTACTTTAAAACTCGTGCCTCACTTATAAAAAAAAAAATATGCATTATTTTTAGAAAAACTATTAAAAAAAAAATTTTTATCAAACAGTATCTTTTATTTGCGCATATAACAAATTTGTTTTTAAAAATTTAAATAACTTTATACCCTAATAACTACAAATCAATTTAAAATTTAATTCCAAATACATGCAAACGTATATTGAACTGAATTATATCAATGTAAAGCCTGATCTTCATATCGCGAAATCGAAAAACTTAATAAAATCTTACATATGAAGCAATTTATAAATCTTATATTTTTATTAGGGATTCTGAAATTGATTTTAATTTAATAGCTTATTTTTAAACAACTTTAAATGCCACATGATATCATAATGAAAAATTCAATTATAATTTAAAATAATGGATTTTATATACCTATACAGCTTATCAATAATTATTGAATATTATTACCTTATTTTAATCCATACGAGATTGCAGAAATATTTAGACAGAAACTCTTTCTAATCCGAGGGGGTAACCACTTAATGTAATCGTGGGAGAGAAGTCCTCGAAATCATTATAAAATTCATATTAAATTTCTATGTATAATCTAATAATTACGTATGCAACCACGATAAATCATTGTATAATATTAAATAAATTCGTATATTTTACCAAACGACTTCAAATGTAACGAAAAAAATTATTTGTAATCAGATGAAATCATATGATGTCATGTAATCTGTGGGACAATATTTCAGCTAGTGGTTACCCCCTCGTTCTAATCACACAACAGCGAACATTATTATTAGCGAAATTTTTATTAAGTATCATAAAAAAGATTCAATACTTATTAAATTGAGAGCAAACTCAATCTACCGAACGTCTTTCTAAACATTGATTTCTTGCCAAATGTAATATCGATTTTTCCCTACTAAAAATAATGAAAATCACATTTATCTCTATACCTTTCCAATTTCCAATATTAAATATTCCGATAATTAAACCCTAAACGATATTTCTGTTAATCTGGAATCAGCTTGAAGATAAAAAGAACAAAATTTATTATCTGTTTATTCTTAAAATTTAAAGATCCAAAAGTCAATTATTATTTATTAATAAATTTCATAAAAATATTGATACTCTTCAATATACTTTGAAACATTAAGTTTTTCTTTTTCATTGGAAGAGCATTCAATAAGTTTAACAAACTCTAAATGTATTAAATATGTTATAAAAATAAATGTTGGTGCCTGTCAACACACATTAAGTACTTTTATAGTTGTCGCGAACACATCACGATTGATTCGTCATATCAGCAACAGCATCGACTTATTTTTTGTTCTTCAAGATTTCCGGTCATGCACCTTCACTGTTCCTCAAATCGTGAAGCTTTACCAAACCGTTAATCGCCTGCGGATAATTCTTACGGAGAATTTAATTTTCGTCAGAATCGCATCGATAGATCATACGCAAATTGAATCGGAAAACACATAAAGTTACAATATTTATCTGTATATAAGAATTAACATTAAAATAAATAAATGAATAATCCTTAAACGCGCGTATCTCTAAATCATACACATCATAAGATGCCTCCATTGTTTCCAAACACTTTCGAATGATATATCCTTATAGTTGGAAAGACATTCGTTTATCTTGCATTGTCTCGTACAATTATTTCTCGGCGTTTCTGCATGAGTTTACGGAGTCATAGAGATATTCTTATAGGCTTAATGTAAATTAACATATAAAATCAAGGTCTCTTGATCATTGCGATGAAGGAGACAAAACTTTATCTCGTTATATTTAACGAATAGACGGAAGGAAGAAAAAGAGAAAGAAGAATTACGTAAAAGGTTGAAACTCTGAACCACTACCGCCAAAGTGGATTATGACGTCAAAAGAGAGAAAGCGCAAGTAATATTCTCTTACAATATATGTCAAATAGAATATTTTTTTCCATTATTTACGATCGACGAAAAAATAAAATGTGTTATAAATTATATTTTGATTCTTCTGCATGAATAAATATCTGTATATTTATTTTGCATGTACTCCAGGTTTCTAACCACGATTAATTAAATTTTACAGCCATTTATTAATTCACAAACACAATTTGCAGGAAAAAAGCAGAATTTGTATGTGATTTTTCGACTCTGACGTCATAATCCAATATATATATAGTTCCGCAGGCTGAGTTCAGAGTTTTAATCGAAGCGCATCAAAGATAGATTTCATTACCTAATGTAAACTCAGTCGGCCCCTTCTTGCACACCCTTTCACCACCCAAGCATTATATTAAATTTCATTTCGCCATTTTTATCAGATCGAATCACCGTTATTACTGGCAAGCTTCCAAGTCTCTCAACCACAGCGAATAGTCTTTTCACATGGAATAGGAAAGTCAGAAAACGGAAGGATACTTAAAAATTTTCCAATAATGCAAAAAATTTATAACCAGATACCTATGTCATTTATGCAATCATAGATTTCAAAGTTTCTCGTTGTACAATAAATTTGAAATATGCGCACCAGAATGTGCATATAAATTTCAAACATAGCTGAACGTAAGAAACAAATGATGTATGTATCTACAAACGTCTGTATAGATACTTGTAAAAATATAATGTACTTTTGAAATATTCCGTACAAATTGAAGAAAATAAAACTGCGTGTTTACATTCCCTGTTCCAACTTTACTTCGGCTATATGTATTCTGTCTTAAGTAGACAGAAACTAGAAAAGTGTGATGTTAAGAGGAAGAGTAAATTTTGCATTATAATGGCGAACAGTGGAGAACAATTTCTTTTGCATCGATCTGTACGTGAGTTGCGGCATCAAGCATATACAAGAAAATGCACTCAGAAAGTAAGTGGTTGGAAAATCATTCGACATAAAGTTGATGTAAACCATTTAACGTTATAAATGTAAATATCTCCACGATTGTCTTTCCCAAATAGCAAATATTCTCGCGAAATTACGGTAAACCTAATATATTTTATCATATATATATTGTGAACAAAAAGTATTTGGATAAATTTCTAGCATTAACATTTTATGAATAACATAATCAGATTTGAATACTCAAAAAAAGTGAAAAGAGAATGTACATTAAAATGTCAGTACTGTTTGTTCCATAATTTAAAATCGATAAGCAAAACAAAAGTTAATTAATAAAATTTAACTTTTGCTCAATGTAGATGTCAATCTATATGATATATGATACAACATTTTTTTTAAGTTTTTTCATTGGCATTAATTTTTCTTCTTTGAAGTAAATATGATAAATGCACGTGAAGAGTTTTAAAAGGAAGCATTAGAGAAAATGGACATCTAAAAATGTAAGCCCGTTAGCTCGCAATATTACGAAAATTGCATCAAGCAGAAAAGTCTTTGTTCAAATGACAAATTGATGCGCGAATTTACTGAAGACTATTTCGCGTGCAACTTCTAAGAATCTAAGATTGCTGGTACTTCACTCATTTCATTTGCTCGCAATACTTTAGTGAAGTAACCAATTAATTCGCGCTGTTAAATAGAAGAAACAGTCAACAATTCGTTGCATCTAATTTTTTTACATAGGTAAAAAATATTTCACGCACGTCGCAACAAAACAGTAAGCATGCACACTTTATACTCGTTGTACAAGAAACAAGCTAAGACGTTCGTTAAAATTTACTTTTGCACAGTGTCGAGAGTGCATTTTGAAAACATGAAGTACTCGACGCTGAATCGCATTAATTCGCTTTTGCATTCGTGAGCTGTGCCGTCCTTGTTACAGGGATTCGTTCCCTTTATTTGCTGTGCAAAGGTCCAATCCGAGCAAAATGAGAAACTTAATTGACAAATTACGAACTTCTGGCCGTTTCGAACGAGTGGCTCGTGGCGCATCGCCGTCGTTAGCGAATAGCAAAAAATTCATGCCATGGTATGCCTCGGTCTGTCATAAAACGAAAAAAATTTACGAAATAACCGAGCAACATAAATCTGTTTTTTATTTACTTAAGAATATTGACATACTTAAAAAATATATATATACATATTGATAAAAATTAATAATAAATATTTCTTCTTGTAAAACAAAACTTGCGTGAGAAACAGTATCTGTCCATTTAATTAGCTACAGTCAAAATGATTATATGTAATAGTATAAACACAAAGTAACTCTAAAATGTAAAAATATAAACAAATTAAACTCTATCGCACCTCATTTTCTTAATATATAAATTAATATCAATAGAATATACTACTATTGCGCAAATAAAATTAGCCAGAGAGAAAATAACCTCAATTTCTCATTATTTAATACTACAGTACCGCAACAAGCAAATTCTCTGCTCATTAGCATCAAAGCTGATTCCTGCCTACAATAATTTATTAAGCGATTAAATTGTACTATGTATTTATCCATCTTTATTATACCTATCATGCAACATTCTAGAACGGAAGTACTATCCTTATTAAGCCCTTTACACCCACACAAGATTTAATCAAAATTAATAGTTAATAAAGCAACGATATACATAAAAAATATGACACGAATTTTTGTCGATTAATGACGAGGATAAAGAAATAATAAAAGGACATGTCACAATGTGAATGGAAGGAATATGAACGGAATGTCGTTAAAAAATAACGTTTATCACGTAATTTTTACTCGAAACATTATATATTATATATTTAGTGCCTATCAGCACACAAAATATTTTACGAGAGAGAGAATGTAGTTTAAATAATTATATACTTAGAAATATAATCTATATGAAATAAGCAGATTTTAGATTTTTTTTTAGATCTTAGATTTTTATATAATATATAAAAGAATGCGATGTTAATGGAAAAATAAATAATGAATTTTACGTAATTAGATAAACGTTAATTATAAAGTGGCTCTATATGTACAGCAATAATAATAAACTCAGTGTACCTTGATATATTATGCCCTGAGGTTTTTGCTACGTGCGCAAGGACGGCAAAAAGCGAACAGAGAAGTGGCTTGATAAGCAGCGCAGTCTCTTTTGACGTTCGGTATAAATGACTAGGTATAGAGAGAATTCCCTTCTTATATTATAGAATAATAAATAATATTAGAGGCTATTAAAACCGAATGCAGAAACGATTTCCAATAAAGTCTTTCAAGTGTTTCGACATATAGGATTGCGCAAGCATATTCTCTTCGAGCACGATTATAAATATATCACACAGATTTTTTGCTAATAACAATTAACGAAGAAAATTGCTAAAATAAGAAAGGCAAGAGGATAAAAAAGATCATCGACGCGAATAAACTCGGTCGAATGCACAGGAACGAGAGGAGGATGGGGTCAGGAACGGACATAAAAATAACAATATATTAAAGAATTAAAGAATTCTTCATGCTTGAATTGAGTTTGACAAAATTCTCAAAAATAGGAATAACCCCATTATTTGGCAAAATATAACACGCGCAAGAACTTTTCATTAAGGTGTAATGCTCGAATATACCACAGTTTTTAGGCAACAGATGGCTTGTCGAGAACAACTTCTAAAGAATTAAGAGATTGACTTTATCTTCTCGATACAGATACGATAAGAAAGATATTGTCAATTGATTCTATGATATTAAATAAGTTTAAAGTTAAAATTGTTAAATAATGACTCTGTATAAAATATAAATATCATTCATTCTGCCAAATCCCATCAGAAATTAAGACAATTACAAATACTAGAAACCAAAATGAACAAAAAATGCAGAACATTTCAATATAAATATATATATTCATAATGCTACAGAGTTATTTAATATTGATGAAAATTATGATACATTAGAACTATCTACCTATCATACAATCTATATCTACACAGCCGACAAAATACATCTTTTTATGTATGTATCTATTACATTTGGGTTTATCATCATGATATGTTATATACATACGCTGCAGAGAGAGAGAGAGAGAGAGAGAGAGAGAGAGAGAGAGAAAGAAGGAGAAAAAACAATAGTTCAAGCATTATGTGCGTACACAGCGTATCATAATGTGAGTTTAAATTCCGATAGAACAGGCCCATAATGGGATTACAGTTTTAGCGCAGCAACGTATGCCTGACATGAGTTATCAACGTCGCTAACAAAGGCTTCGAGCCGAGTGTAACGATAATACGGTTAGAGATCGAGAGTAAAGATGTGCAGTCAATTTGGGATGGCCGCGAATACGACTGAGTATCGTTTAGCCGGCATTCAACTCTCGGCGACGAATTAGCCGCGCTGTAGATCGCGGCTGGAAACGTTTCGTGGTGTCGCGTTCCGGAAAAGTACCGACGACGATACGGCTATGCAATTTTCCGATGCATTGCCAGACGGACGCGGGGCGTCGTCTGGACGCCCATAATCACCTCACCTCGCATCTATGCTTTTTCGCGACGAGCCTCACGCATGGATGCGCGGGAATGCACAACGTGCAGTTCAGTCACAAATTTATAAATCGTGTCATATGAGAATTTTAACTATATACAAACGCGGAATAACTATTTTTCTAGAAATCGTGTACAGTGGTGCGAGATTTTTAATACGTTTCTGCGCGCTTGGTGTCTGCCTCTCGTTGAAATTCGATTTCAAGGATTAATCATGAAACTGGGTATTCTTGAAGCAAGATAAGATCGAGCTTCAACGCAAGCTAACGAAATAGACGTGCGCTATACATAAATGTACGTGCGCTGAATTTCTATTATTAATGCCAGGTTAATTCGGGATCAATTCGAGTCAGGACGTTGAAATCGTAACGTTGAAAATCAGACGTATCTATTATGACAAGTGAAAATCTGAGTTTCAATTTCAGAGAAATTTAATTTACGCTGATATCTCAATAAACGCAATTTACTTTCGATTAGCTTTCGTAGTGGAATAACGCGGCCAATTAAAATCAGCCAATCTGAGAGCGACGAGGAATATCATAAAATCTGAACAAAATTATGAAACTGGTTAAAATTATGTTCGTTTTACTGCACGATTTACAGCAGCACAAATCTCGGTTTTTTTATTTAATGTTGCACAACGATAAAAGAATTCTAAAGAAGCGTTTACGAGCATCGCGCATGCTATAGAAATAATAATAACCTATAACCGCACGGAATTTAATATAGAAAGCAAAAATTGAATTGCAATTCCTATCTATTGCGGAATCTCTATCATGCTTCGATATCTTTTAAAGCATTTATCTAAGTCGCCACTAATAAACAATAGCGATAACGCTAATAAATCAAAAATATCAGGCAAAATCTTGCTTCAAACAAATAAAAATTCTTGAGAGTCGTTAAAATCTATTATATATGTTAATCTAATAATCCGTATGAGATTATTAAGAGTAATTTTATTCAATTTTGTAATCAAATTAATAAAATCTGTAAAGTATAAATATTATTTCAAATCAAATTCAAGTTCACCCTTTCTTCATGCTATTATTTCAGAAATCTATATCTAAAATTCAACCAAACGAAAAAAACTTAATATTACGTAACTTCGAGAACTACATATTCAACAGCTGTTCCAAAGCCACTTGATATACAGATTTCACAACAAGGTCATTCTTCATAATAACTCTAATTTAATGAAACTACAAATAAAGTCTAATTTGTTTCTTAATCAAACACGATACCTTCCATTCTATCTAAATAACGCATAAGCATAAATCTAAATAGAGATATCACAATAACACAAGATTGATTTGCGTCAGATCGTGTTATTATGTATATAAAGAGAATATCAATCATTCTGTGTGTGTATAAAGAAAATATTTATATAATAAAGATTACTACGCTTGTTATTAATAAATCTGGCTCAAAGAAATACAAAATTCTGAATTTATGACGTCTATTTCTCAAATATCTACAATATGTAAACATTCTATCAGTGTTTGACAATTATTTGACTGATAATTTACATAAATTTTTATACTTACAAAAAATATGCTTTTAAATCTGGATAAAAAGTAACACTAATTTCGTTAAATATATTACACATTACAATACTGCAATAATTTATAAAATATATAATTCGATTGTTATATATACTTGTCATTGTCTGTCTCTTTTAAAGCTACAATATTAAATAACAAATACACAAAATTTAAAAGAGTAAAAAGTTTTATTTGAAAAACCTTAAAATCTCCTCTTTGCAACGCCTCTGCCATTAAAATTGATACATATATTAGGTGATGTTTTCCTTGAAACCCTTCAAATTTACATATCATATTTACATGAATTGATTAAAATGGGAAACCCTGTATAATGGACCGAATATAAATAAAGAAATTTATTTCTGCAAAAAAATCAAGCTTGTAGTTCAAGCCTTCAATTTTCCAATGTCTAGAGGACCGACAAATTGTCAGCTATGAAAAAATATACAAATGAATATTTCTCTGAGCTCAATTTTCTCCGTGCCGTACGATCAGACATTGTATTTATCACGTAAAAGAGACAAGAACGTCAGATTCGTAAAAGAGATTATACTCGAGAAGATATCGATTGGCGTCACGTGTGATCTTCGCCTACATACTACGTTTACATCGAGATATTCTCGTTTATTGAGTCTCGGCCTTTTCTCTGAGCCCTACCAACAACCCCCTCGTCAAGATAAATAAGTTCTTTCCTCATAAATAATACGGTAACGAAGCACTCTTTCTTTTTTTATCGTTGCTCTGCGCGGTAAAGGCTGACAGTAAAGATAAAATTCGCTGACTATGCGGGTGGTAGTCGTAAATTTTATCCGCGAAATTAAGCATTTTTTTACGTTGTGGGATGCAAGATGTATAGGCGGGCATTTATATTTCGCAAAAATGCCCATTCTTCCTTCATTTTGATAATGAAATTTCAAAGGAAAAATTCTACAGTCGTTTTTTACTGTCACATTTAGAAATCACAGGATGTAACATACACGATCTCTTATAAAGAAATAATAAAGAATATAAAAATGTTATCCTTTTTGCAGTAGATATTGTGCTCCGTACTGTCGACAGTTTTGTAATCTTACATTTTGCTCTAAAAAGAACTAAGGAATGTTTAATCATCACACAAATCATTTAAAATTGATTAATTTAAAAAAAAAGTATCGCATACGCGCCATTTAATTCGGTACATTTCTTCAGTAAAAGTTCAACGTTCACTTTTCCAGCAGAGATGAATGCAAATCGTATGTTAAAGTCATATTGTTACTATAAAAAACGAAATTTATAGACAATTGTCATAGCAATGTGTCAACGTGACGATTCAGTTGTATGAAACTTTTCGTTTCACTTATACATTTTTCACATTAATCCTACAAAGTTTAAAAGTAAAGACTATGAGATGCCTATAAGAACCAGTATAAGTTATAGTCAAGTATACATTTTTTTTATTCAAAATGACAATAATAAACGTTTCAACCTTAGTTTAGGGTCCTCCTCGGTATACAAACTGCTAACAAATAAAACGTTCGCAAATTTCTTATTACAAAATAGTCGTAATATAAAAACTAGTCATATCGGAATTTAAGAAATTATGCTCAATCGTTTATTGAAAGAAATAAAATTAACATTTTTATTCAGTAATCGCAATTGTAGTGAATATAACTATTTTGTTACATTCACTTAATATTTATGTGGTAATAATAACTAAAAAATATGTTTAAAAAAACTAAAGATGTTCAAGCAATGCGTGCATGACTGTTATTAATAGAACAATTGATATATATTTGCATGGTTAAAAACAACTACACATTACTATAAATAGTAATATATAGTTATCCTCAAAATGACTATAAATTATAGTTAAATTATGACAATTCTAATCATATTTTCTCTCGTGTTGGTTCACATAAATAAATAATCTCATATCAATTTTGTCATACGCCAGATGGATAAGCTGGTCCAGAAGGAGTATTTCGATTAGACGAACTAATCCTTCTTGATCAACTTATCCATGTGGCATTGACAAAACTGAGATATGAAATCATTTATCCACGCAAACCAGCACTGAGAGAAAAAAAAATTAGAATTAGCATAATTTAACTATATTATATTTATATTCCTGTATGACTAATTTTTATTTTATTATCGTTACTTTGTGATGATAAATTTGCGAACGCGCGTTTTTATCTATATAAGCGATTTATATATTGAGGAGGACTTTAAAAGATCGAAATGTTTATTATTGTCATTTTTTGAATAAAAGAAATTTAACGATCAGCTTGTATTGGCTCTATAGGCATGTCACATTCTTTGATTAATTTTCATCACAGCCTAAATTCTATTAATTGTTAAAAAGTAAGGATTTCAGATAATAATAAAAAGTGTGACAATATAATTTCTTCATCATATAGCAGTACATTACGAAATAAGCGGATCTTTGAATAATGAAATCCGATAGATTGCGTGAATGCAACCGCTAAGCAGTTTGTTAGCGCAGCCAATGCTTGTTAGAGCCAGAGCTTACAGCCATCAGTGATAACAGCACGCGTCGCGTCAGACGCGCACGCGACAGGACGCACCGCGCGGTACGGAGCGGCGCGGCACGGCGTCGCGACGCGACGCGATGTATCATCGCGCCGGTCGAGCCGATGGACGATCGTCGCAAATCGGAGCCGATTTGGAATGTGAACTAGATTTCGAGCTGCCGGTTAGACACGACCGGATGAGTCTTCGATGATCGTTTCGGAGCGACGCGGCACGTGACGAAAGGGGATGAAACAAAATGGGAAGGAGAGAAGAAAGAAAAGGAGAAATGCGTAAGGCAGTGCTCTCTTACCTTCCCACGTCACGGCGAGATACATGCGAAATCCGTCCACGCCATTCTCTCTCTCGAGCACAGCACCGCACTGCACCATACACAGAGCACTACTTGAGCAACACCTCCTCCACTGGTCGGTCGGTCGGTCGGTCGGTCTCTATCTTCAACTATATCCCTCGTTCCTTCCCCGTCTACCTTTCTGCCCTTTCTATCTTGGTCCACCTGTCCGTTTATCCTCTCCCTCTCTCTATCTCGATCTATCTATCTATCTGTCTGCCTGTCTCTCTCTCTCCCTCTCTCTCTCTCTCTCTCTCTCTCTCTCTCTCTCTCTCTCCCCCTCTCCTCCTCGGTCACGCCGGCAGGAGAAATCCTTCGTCGTCGGCCTCCCTTTTCTACAGCACCTTCTCCTTGCTCTCGGGGGGCGACGATCGGGCCGTGTCAATGAGCGCGACGTCGCGATCGGAGTCGACGACGGTGACGATGACGACGGCAACGGCGACGTCGCCGATGGCGAGGGCGACGCGAGACGTGATTAGGAGGAAGAGGAAGAAGAAAAGGAAGCGCCTCCCTGCGGCACGCGCGCGCGCGAGAGAGAGAGACGATCCAGCATCCAGCTACGCCCGTGACAGCGTCTGGGCAACTACTGAGGAGAGGATCTGCGCGGTTCCGGCGCAAGCTTTCGTTCCCGTTTTGACCAGACACGGCGCCACCGTGGACCACCCTTTTCGACGAGGGAGAAAGCGAGGATCCGGGGTGAGAAGAGACACGCGGACCATGAGGATGAAGACACACGCGCGCGTCTACTCTACGCTACGCGTCGTACTCCGATACGAGAGATAAAGGTGATCCCAATGATATTATGATATTACAAAATATATCCCTCTTTTTCCTCCTCACTTTCGTATCTATGAATCGATGTTTACTTGCCGATACTACAGGTGATATCGATATTTTATGAGAATATTACTATCATTATCCTGCGCCAAGACTATCATCTTTTATTATAATATTATTTCCAAGTCTTTTCAGAATGACGAGCTATCCACCCATAAGTTGTTTATTGCAATTTGTAACGTGACTTCCTTGCTTTATAGTCACAAATTACATGTTTAAAAGTAAAAAATAGTTTAACAACGTTATTTCTCTTTTTATCGTGGAAAACACTCTTTTATCATTTGATATTTAAAAATATTCCACAGTTTTTAATGCTTATATGAATAACAATTGATACATTTCGAAATTTCTGTGTTATTTTTATGTAAATAATATAAAATCTCTAAATTATTATATTATTATCTAATTATACAATAGATATATTAATTGTTTTACATTATAGGGAAAAAAATAATTTATCAATTTCTACAAAAATAACTTCTTCATTTATATCAGTTTCGACTAAGCTGTCTCGAAAGGAATCCGAAAATTTAACTTTCGCGTTCCCGTTTCTCTTCCCAAAGAAATGACACAGATATCGTAAAATGTATCTTTCCGAAATACTTCAATACATCATAATATTGTTACAGTCTAAATTTGAGTCGTTTTGAGGACGAAAGTAGACGACTAGGTTCCACTGCACTAAAATTCAAATTTATCGCGATCATATAAACTGTACTAGCAAGGATATACGAAATGTATTAACACTCGGCTTAAAATTGCATTTAATTAAAGTTTGTCGAGTTCACCACGCTTCTAGATACAATGCCGATCGGGGTCGCGAAGATTACACCGCTGAGATAACACGGCATCTTGGCGAGATGAGTTTCGCACGGTCGATACTGCGTTACAATATCGGAGGCGACGTACTAACGGGCCACCGTACTGATATCGTACGTCGTTAAAAAGGCAAGGCCGCCTTTTACCCGTCGCGGCACAATCATCAATAAATTCGACGAGCTACGTGATGGGGCCTCGTTACAATTTACTACTGAAAACCGATGTGTAAATAGCGACGAATAGACGATATTTTCATATAGAAACGATGTTGTGATCGGAATCACGAGCTAATCAGGCAATCTCTTTTTGCTTTCTCCTATATAACGACATAATTTTCATCAGACGCAATTATAATTGTTTAAAGAATGAAAGACGCAACCACAGATTGTAGATTGCAGATTATTTCATTGTATGATAGAAGGAACAACATACGTAATACATAGACATATACATATTTCAGTTTTTAAATATACATATTAAAATTTTTATATAAAATTTTACTATATAAAAATTATCAATTTAAAAAAACATAAAATGTCGATGTAGAAATCAGTGTGATTATTATGAATACTGCAAGTACTACACATGCAGTATAATCTGTTCTTTTTAATTGTTCATAATATTTGAAAAAACCTGAAGTTTACATGTATCTACATGTATTGTATATTATATTAAATATATGTATATATAATTTCTTTACACTCATAAATAAATTTTATGTATATAATATTTTATATTTTCACACCATTGCGAGAAAAAAATCATAAAATCAGTCATAAAATTATATTATTCCAAATTAATATCAATTTTTTATTAATATTTGAGTTTATAAAATAAAAGAAAGTGATAAACTACAATAAAATGCAAGAAAATGTATCTGAAAAAGAACAGATTAATTGTAACATTAATTAACACATTCAATATTTTGCGTATCTCAACGTTTGAACGCATTCATTGATGTATCTTCCGCTGCAATTGCATCTGCAAGTACATCCGGAAACGGTCTAGTAGCAATAGCCTCTTATTCTACGCTGATTGCAATTCATTTCACTTTACGCAATATACGATATAAAATTCATAGAGTTACAATTTTATTTAATTTATAATTTAATAGTTAATTAAATAAATGAATATTTATATATAACGAAGTTAATAAATTCATTAAAGAGTTTTATATGTCTACCGTACTTCACTTTATGTGCTACTTCACGTGCAATGGATGCGCGATATGAAATCCACAATTTAACATCGAAATCTTTTGTATTTATAACATATAAAATGTTAAAATTTTTTAAATAATTATTTAATAGCAAAATATTTATAAATTAAATTAAAAATACACATTTATGTATCAAAAAATAAAAAACTTGTGAATTCTTGTAACGTAATATAATATAAATTTAATCTTGCTTCGCAAGAGCGTCTTTCCGATATTTTTGCGAAGATTGCCTCAGCTCATAATATCTCTTCGAAGCTCAATTTCATAATTCCTCTTTACGAATATTATTTTATAAAGATCGCCACATTAAAATGTACATAAAACAATCGTAATAGTATCTAGAAAAATAATTTTCAAATAAAATATTCACAAATTTTCTGACGTTATCACGAAATTTATATAGCAAACTAATTCAATAAAATCTTTAATTCAAATTTATATATAATTATAATTATATAAATATAATATTATATCATATAATTGTACAAAAATTTTATTTTACAAAATGTTTATTTTTCTGGAATTTATCAACAAGTCCAAAATAATTACAATCTCTACAAAATTTTATAACTTCCATAAATCTAATTCTACAAAATTTATAATCGTTTATATAATATTAGATTTAAAAAAAAATAAAAATAAAAAATTAAATGGGAGTAGTAAAACTAAAAACCATAAAAATCTATTAACGCGCCAGAATAATCGCGAATTCGCGCATATGTTTTGTTATTTACAAAGTTCAAGCGTCAATTTTGACATTATGTAGATAAAAAAATCTTTGCTAAAGAAATCATCAAGAAATAAACAGTATAACTTACAATTACTAATAATCATAAAACATGAAATTTATAGATATTTATAATAAATCATATCATGTTATAAAAAAATTAAGAAAAACCATAAAATTTTTAATCATTTCTCTCCTTCCATGTTAACTTTTTAAATCTCAAATATCGACAGGAATTTTGATAATAAAAAAAGTTATTTTCTAATAAATCGAATCGAAAAGAGTATTACAATAAAATAATTCTATTTTAAACATAATACTACTTTGATAAATATATTTTCCAAAACGCGAAGTACACCGCTTTCTAGTTCAACTTTTCTTATGCACATTTATACATCAATATGAGAAAATCTATACGTGAAATACATCACACTGATTTCTTATGTAAGCTGTGTTCGGAAACTTTACTCGAGTGCCTTAGTATGTCGTTCTATCTTTATCGTTCATTTTTATCGTTAGTAAAATAATATAATGCACTCAGGCACTTAAATTTCTAAATATAATCAATTAGCCATAATGATATTGGTAAAAAGAAACCATCCCCTATATTCCAAATTTTACTCACCAATACCGCCAACTTCAGAACTGATTTCGCATCCAGAAATAGATCTGTAAGAAATATATTGCCGATTAGATTTTAATTGAACATGTTTAATATAAAAGTTTTTTCTACAATAACAAAATACAATTTTCATATCCGCAAAAATTTAGTAACAAAAAACCATATAATATAAATATATTAATAATTAATAACTAAATAATAAATAAAAAATAAATATAGTAATCTTAAAGTAATTTCGATTATATACATTTAGACATCTTTTTAATGCACTTACATCAAATATTAAAAATTTATATTGTATAATTTCTTAATAACATTAAAAGATATATTTAAAATTGTTAAGTTTGAATTGCGAAAAAAATATTAAAATAAATACGACTTTTTTGCCTTCAGGCTTATTCTGCTTAGCCCGAATCACTTTTGTGTTGCATTTACGTCAATTTTATATTTCATTATTTCTCACTCCCTTGTATAAGCATTGATTATGCGCAAGAAACACGTATAACATTTGACAAAGTAATTAATTTTAAATAATTTTATCTTATTTTTGTTAGAAAATTTTAATTTTTTATTTAAAAAGTTACTTGTTTATATTTCAAATTAATTAATAATAGTTAATTAAATTGTCAAATATTTTATATTATATTTGACAGAATCATATATCATTATATAGTCACGATATCGCAATTATAAAAATTATTCTTATCTCACATAAAAATATTTATTGTCAAATTTAATTCAGGGAAACATTTTTAAAGAATTAATATTAATATATGTATACTATAATTTATTAATACCAATAGAAATACTTTACTATTTATTTCAGTAATGGCATTTACTATTTTACATAATAATTACGTTAAAAAATAAAATCTCAATGTATTAAAATAAGATAAGTATAAAATTTAGAGGAATTATTAAATATTTTTTCAAGAGAGAAACTCTGTTACATCTATTAAATCATCAATATTATAATTATGGTAGGATTATTAAATTACTATAATATAATGATATTAATTATAATATATTAATAATAATCTTTTACGCCGAACTGTGGCTTATTAAGTAATCAATGTTTCTATATCATATTTCCTATTGGAAATATAATAAACTACACGTATTCATTCAAATATCTCAATATTTATCAATTAAACACTATACATATCATATATGCATATATGTTTTTAGATTAGAATAATATACTAGAATATACATATACGAGAATAATATATATCATTATACTTGTGTTAGAATATCATTACATAATATATATCATTATACTAGTTAGAATATTTGTATGAAACTAGGATATGTCAATTAATACATATTAAACGAAAATACAAAGAAACCAGAATTGTTACAATTAAACAACTGTCGTTTGTGTGAAAAAACTATTTCCTTACACCTCGAGAACAAAGAGAGTCCTGTCGCAAGTTTATCTGAACCGAAATAAAGCTGATGTATTTTATATGTACCGATCCTCTTCTCTATACGTAACGCGGCGAGAAATTCGGAATAAAATAAATTTGTAACGAATATATAAAAGATGAATTTTTTACAGGTACATGGAAGGACAACGATTCTGCTGAAGTTATAAATTTAGCTAGATATGTCATTAGATACATGTCTCATCACTGGGAATTTACCGTAACGTGATGCTATAATTTTCACTACTGACAGTAAATATAATCGAAACACAACTTTTGATGATTTAAACAAAATTATTTTCAGATCTGTATCCAACTAAATTTTTTAATATTTTAGTGTCATAAAACCGTTCTTTCCGTGTATTTTTATACGTGGCGTTTACAATTTTACCGTTTAGAAGGCCGACAAAAAACAGAACTATTTCGCAAAAAAAAAAGACTCGAAAACTAATAAAGTGCATTCCGTTTCACGCATGTGTTGTGATGGATCACTTTATCCTTCTTTAAGACTGCCTTCGAGAATACAGACGAGTGCCTCCGGATATCAATCTTGTTTAACACCCAGTGAATAACAAGGATAAAAGCTTGGAAGCATTCGATGTACATTCTCGAATGCAACACAATTCGAGGAACAAGGATAAAATGCTACATTATGCGTATCATGCGTGAAACGGAACTCCTAAATTATTACGAGCATCTCAGAACTTCTCGTATTCCCTATCGTTTAATCGTACATATTTTTAAGAACGCTTCACTCAAATAATATATTTTTTCGAAATGCAAAATTGTACTTACCTGTTACTCATAAAACAACGGTAGAAGACGAAGAGGACACGAGACGACGGAGCAACGCGGCGACGCCATGTTGCGCGCTTCTGACGATGCTTGCATGACGTCACAGTGACGTCACAGTTAACGCCTACATTCAAAAATTTCACTCGAGTACCATCCAGGTATCACTTTATCCTCGTTTAACATTCGATGAACAAGGATAAAATAATAATTTGATTAAACTTCTGAACGTGGCCCAACATGAAGATATTAATGGCGTATTTAAATTTGTTACAATATAAACTTGTCAAATTCGAAAACTCAAATATAATAGTAACCATTCAATACCGTGATTTTGTTGAGAAATCAGTGTTGAGAAGCATATATGCTTTAAAATACAACAATTATCTGTAAATTGTATATGTAAAATTTTGTTTTGCATATTAAATATAATGTTTTATATATCATAATTCAAATTTATCTATTTAGGTTTTAACAAATATCACGTTATAACAAAATATAAAGTATTTAAATAAAATCTTCCAATAGTTATACAATGATTGTTTATTAAATATTTGAAATTATTTTTAATTAAATCAATATTATTTTTAGTTAAATCAATAATAATAAGGTTCATATTTTAGTTTCAAAATAATATAAAATTAACAATTGCATTTATATTCAAAAATATTATTGAAATAAAAAAAAACATAGAACACTCACCACATACTTATATACTATAATATTTTTATGTTTTTGTGGATATCGCACAATAATATCCCTATTTATTAAAAAAATGCAAATTATTGTACTCAACAGAAAAAATTTAAGTAAACAAAATTTTTTTAATACTTTTAATTTACCATTAAATGAAATTCTTCTGCTCTTGAAAGTCAGTTTTGTAAATAAAGTTTTTTGTGAATAGCAACACTGTTAATGTAAATATGTTATAAAAAATTTTTATTATATATCACAACGTTTTTAATCACGAATAACAGAATATTGCTGCAATTATATAGGTAACTAATTTACTAGACATTTTAAAAAATGTATGAATTCAAGTTCTATTTTTTAAATTCTACGCAAGAAAGTGCTAAACGATAAGTGTAATTAATTAGACGATAAATAAACTTGAAAGTCTTATCAATAAATTTCAAGTTTTATCTTGACTTTACATTTTAACTCCTAAAGAATTTGCAAGACTGAATTACTATTTGAATTTCATATATAAAATGTACATTTAAATTTAAGTAATATTTTACGAATAAAATTTTACTAGTAAATTCATTAATAAAGTGAGCAAAATTTTGTACGACACATATGTTAATGTCTGTTATAAATATGTAATTCCACGACTTCGCTTGAACTATAATAATTAATAATTTATTCAATAATATACGATTCTATCCCTTTCCTTTAAAAGACGCATCCATTTGAGATATTCTGTCACACATTCAACTGTAGGATAATCATATTTCACGCATGCAGTAAATTCAATGTATTCGCTATTTTGGAATGATATGATAATGTCAAATACGATTATATGAAAGATTCTCGTATACCTGTGTTTGCAATTCGTCTTTTATCAAATGACAAATGTACGTATCCTAAAATGAACAGCCAAATATCTTTTATTTCTTTGTAAAATTGTTTTTTGTATGTACAAAGAAAATTACATGTTAAGGATATTGTGACGTATTTTTCTTTCTTGTTATTTGATAATAACAATTTTCCTTATCAATTTTCATTATATAAAATGTTATGTTATGTCATGTAGAAAATCATTAACAATTTGGTCTTATAATTATTGATGTTTTAATTCTTCAGACACGTGAATTTATCACAATAATAGACATTTATTGCCTAAATAAACATATTTGGCATAGCAATATACTACTAAAATGAATACACATATAAGTACCAAACTTTGGATGTATCGTTAGAATATATAAAAAATATAAAATACACATTTTTTTATATATGCTAAATGAAATTAGTTACTAAACATACATATATTCCCGAAATAAATAGCCAAATTCTGAGTTTATTTTTTTCTCATCCTTAAAACGAAAGAACAGTTACAGTAAGACAGACTTTGGCAATATATTTCAGGAAGTAAAAAGAATAGATACAAAGGAACAAAATATTAGTCAAATATTAGTAAAATATTATACTCAAGTTATATGCTTTAGAGAGTCTTCCATATAAAAATAGATGTAAATAAAAGTTTTCAATTTATTAATAATATTGTTTATTACTACTGTGTTTCCATTCATATATTCCTTGAAAAATTTTAAGTTAATTACAAAAATTTATTTTTATCTCTACCTATATTTTTTCGTATTTCTTTTTAATATTAAATATCTTCTTTTATTTCTAAATTAATACTTCATTAAAATAAAGCCCATGTAGAATTAACTGTATGATGAAAATGTTATTTACATAATTTAAAGTGAGAGTGAGAGAAAAATCTGATACACTGGAAATACAGTAGTAATGAGGCTCGCTGTAGTACACCACAAACTAAAAAAAGCTCTAATAGAAAACATTAATAAGAAAATCTAAACAAAGAGGAACATTTTTAAAGAATTGACAACAAAAATGATAACAAAAAAAAACATAAAAAATCAAGTATTAAGTATTAAGTGGATTATCAAAATATAAAATTATTCGTAAAATCTGACATTACTTGTCAAATCATACATCGAACAAATAGTTACTACGTTGTACTTCTGTGATGTTGACGTCATGTACGATTTTTCGCAATTTCTTAGTAGTAATTTCAGTTCTAGGACATCATGTAAGAAACCAACTATCAATGACGTTCAATCAGACTTACTAATCATGAAGAAGCATATGCCTTTGAAAAGCACGAAATCTGACATATGATTTTGAACATTTTTTACAAATATAGTTCTTCTCCAACTTTTCGTGGAGACCATGTGGTACATTATGCACTAACCGTAAATGCTGAGCTAATGACGATTTATGTCTGTAAATGTGTTAAAATAATATCTGTACATAAATCATACATTCAACACGTATTTATAACGTATTTACAACTATCAAACAGCAAGCAAGAAGCTTTATCTCTATATTCTTACCTGTACATTTTATTGCAGATATGACAAGGAAAATTTTCCTTGTGAAAGTAACAGTGACTAAAATGTTTCCATAACTGATGCTTTTTACTGAACAATTTTCCACATTGAGCACACTGCATAACATATAAATCTGAAATAAAAATATTACAGATACTTATTAAGTAATTCAGGTAATAAAAACTTGAAGTAATAATTTATTGTAATTATTTTTCTCTATCTTTTATATTTACCTGTGTTGTTTTCTGGTATCTGATATGTAGAATCGGAAACAGGTGCATTCGATGAGACAGCGTTTTGAATCAGTATTTCATCATGAGAAATCATTTTATTTTCCTTCATTGAAAAACTGTCCAAATTTAAATAATTAGGGATATCTATTTCATCGAAAGTTTTTGAATTTTCCATTGTTATTTTATTAGGATATGTGACTAATGCTGCAGGATATGATTCTACACAAATATCTTTTTTATTAATATGGGAAGGCTGTAAATTTTGCGATTCATTTTGGTTTATGGATGACATATTTGTACTGCTTTCAATTAGTTCTGTTGTACTACATGAATTTTCTTTCATTGAAATGTTCTCGTCAAACTCTTCATAAAAATTCTTTTCAAAGTCCATTAAATTACCAAATATATGAAAGTAATTATTAATATAAAAGTCATAAAAGTTTGTATGCAAATCACATGCGAAAAGCTCTGCTTCCATGTCGTCACTGCTCGTAGAAGTTGATACTGGATCTTCATAAAATATAATATCTTTGTCATGTGACATACAATTTGCACAAGAACAAGAATATAATATTTTGGATCCACATAAAAAATTAGAGCCAATGTAGCTGTCTATCGTCTTTCGTTGCAAATTATTCTCTGTTATTGGAAACTCATAACTTGTAATATCTTTTTGGATAGTTTTAGACTGCGTTGTGTTAATCTCTGTCGGTTTACAAGAAATAACATTGTTGAGATTTATATCACATTCTTTTTCGAATTTGTAAATCTCGTTGTTACAGTAGAACATATTAGATGGCTCGATCGGTTCTGTTGTAACGTCATTTAAATCATTTACATTTATATTTGAAAAATTAGGGTTGTAAATGGAAAGTTGTTGAGGAAGTATATCATTCTTCAAAAAATTATTAACATCTTGCATAGCATTCTTCATATTCATATCTGGAATAGTAGCTAAAGTAATTAGCTTTTTACGTGACACTTGTGTTTTCCTGCTAGATTTACGAGCTGTTTTTTTTTTCAAGTTTTTATCGAATGAACTTTTCTTCTGCTTGTTATACTTTACGTTTTTTTTCTTTGTTGATGTATTTTTCTGGCAACTTGGTGACACATTTATTAATGTGTTTAACTGACTAACTTCTTGCAGTAGATTTCTATTTTTGTTATTGTTGCAATCAGGAATATTATATTGAACGTCCAATGGATTGTGCACTTGCTTTCTTTGATGATGCGATTTTAGCGAAGTGATTTTATTATAATTAGCTTCCATATCTAAATCAACGCTAGATGATGTATTTAATTCCCAAGAAGAATTTCCGTCTTCTGCACCGGAAGTACTTGTATCGGTTTTGTTTAATACTTTATGATTTCTAGATGTTTTTGTGTTATTGCTTCTTAAAATATTTGGTAGATTCCGTAGAAGCTGTACATTATGCAATGAAGCTTGGTTTGCGATAGTTTTCTCCTCAGAGATATTTGCATCTTCCATAAAAATGGTTTCGAAGGATTTCATAGATGATGAACCTACTTCAATATTCATCTTTTTCCTGGTATTATCACAATTCTGTGCCTGCATACTCTGCTGCGACATATACGAACCTTTAGCCAGTAAACAAAATAATTGATAGAATATTTAATAAATATTTGCCTATTCTAATATATAAGATATCTCAAATATGGAAGATAAAATAGTATATGAAATATTTGTCCATGGTCAACTGTTATATTTACGATTTTTACCATAATCTAATTAAGACGATAAAATTCTTTACAATCAACATTTCAAAGAACTTTGCTTTGCACGTAATTAAATACAATCTCTTAATCCCTAGATTACTTAAAATCATAATAAAAGTAGAGTATATTACGGATATATTTAATATCATATTAATTATTTATTTGTAAATAATGGTGCGTTCACATAAAGATCATTTAAAGGATGTAAACAATCATTTTATATATAATTATTAAAAATTATTTGTAAAATTTGTAAACTGTATTTCAAAAAATTAATATTTTAAGTTTTATATATTTTGACATTTTATCGAGCCATCAAATTAATACATAAATTAATTTTAACTATAAAGTCTCTTTCCCAATTTTTTGTTTTATTTTATTTATAACAAAGATTATAAAGAAATATAGTTAAAACATACTTGATTACATTTTCATTCTAACTTTAAAGGAATAACGCAAAAAGTAAAGTCAAAAATTACCTTTACAAAAAAAATTAGGCTTTAGTTTCTCAATTGTTATGAAAAAAATCTGTTAATTTAAAACTTCACTATAAAACTCGAGACATATCCTTGATAAAAAAGATCTATTATCTATTGTTTAATTATTGTCAAATTAAAACAATAAAATGTTTCAAAATTTTATCAGTGTTTCAAAGAATTACTATAAATATAATCTCCTAACGCCTAGCTTATCTAAAATCGTAATAAATATTCTCGCGTAAGTCAAGCATATTATATGTTTATTTAATACAACACTGATAAATCAAAGCATCAGAGGGCAAGATCGTCACTATTTTTAGAACTTCGAGCGACTCACAAAAAGCACTGAACAATAAGCACCGATTTAATCCGAAATACTCTAAAAAAAAAAAAATTCTGCATGCATACGCATACCTTCCAAGAAATCAAAAATCGTCAATTAAAAACTTTTGTCGGAGATCCGATAATAGAATAAGAGGAAGGAGGGGAAGGTGAGCGTCAAAAGCACTGTCACAGCACTGGCTTTGTTCTTCCTGTCTCACTCCCAGGACGATTTTCGCCGGTGATGAAAAATTCGTCGTAACCGCGAGTGACACGAGTCCGAGCCCGTCTTTCGTTCGCGCGCGACTGACAATGAGACTCGTGGCGTGGTGACACACAAAAGCCGCTCTCTCAGCCACTAAACAAAAACCGTAACCTGAGAAGTCCTTGAGGGAGCGATAATCGCATGAAAAAAGATATCCCATGGGCGCCCGCGAATGTAAACAAAGTCGCCCCTAGTCGCCCTGTAACTTCGCAGCCTTTTTTTCTAAACGTTCGCTACGCTGCTACGTTCAGACGGCAGTACTGGCACTCAAAGGCGCCGCGCATAAAAAATGGGACATGTATAGGTGTGTAAAAGCGCTGAAAACAGTGAAAACGTGTCTAAACTGGTTTTTTTCCATACCAGGATTGATTCTAGGCTGCGTTCCGTTTCATCCGCATGTCGCATTATTTATCCTTGTTATTCATCGAATGTTAAACAAGGATAAGGGCACAGCCCTAAATACTACTTACAGCTTCATTCTTTCCTTCTTTTTCTTTTCACATTGGAGAGAATTCGAGAGAGATTAATCATGCAAGAAGTTCAATTCTGATAAAAAAAGAACAGGCTTAACAGTACGATTCTAACTATAACAAGTCGACACAATTGTAAAATACTGTGATGTTTTTCAACTAAATCGTCATAAATAAAACATTACTTCCCGAAAGCAATTATATATTTTATTTTTCATTGTTATTTATTTTTCTATGAATGACACTTTCCGATAAGAGATTTCAAGATTACGACGTTCGAATGTGTTCTTGGTCCTAGCTATACAAGACCTTTTTCTTCAATCTCACAGTGAAATGAAAAAGCTAAACGTTTCAGCTATTACTCTGTCACAGGGTGTAAACGTTCTCTGTTGCTGGAAAGCACTCAATACATACCTACATATTTGCGTCGTACGTAAATACATGGTTCCGAAAATTCTAAACCAAGTATTTTGAAGTTTAGAGATAAGTGTTTCTATACTTCTATTTGTTTCCACGTGAAATTTGATAACGATGGCCTTTTTTTTACCGCCTCAAGTGTTACTCATTTGAACGGAGGTTCTCATATCTTGCCTTCGAGCTTCGCGACGGCCGACGGCTTTAAGCCGGCCTAAACGATCTACACATATCTAATTCGCGATCAGAATTCAGGACATTTCAGATAGGATTGCCGTCATCGCCACACGTAACTTATGAATTCAGAGTTATGCGTCTCGTTCGATCGCGCCGGTCGCGTCGCGTAAACTGCGCGAAGTGAATCGCACGTCGCACGATACACGATACGAAAAAAACATCTGAACTCTGAAGACTCGGAAATGTGCACGTTGGCGCTCGTCATGTGCACACGTGCACGTACAAGAGTATCTTTCACGCACGATTGCATGATGTATTATTTTATCCTTCTTTATTCGGCGAAGAACAAGGATAAAATGATACATCGTGTGCATATTGCATAAAATTGAACGCACGCAATTGTAAAATGCACAATGCATACGGCATATTAAGGAATGAGGATGCAATCCACTCACTGCAAAATGCTTCGTTGTTCAATCAGAAGAAAAAAATTGACCAATGCAAAGTGGAATCGCACTCTAATGCCCGGTTCCACAAATGTAGTTTAATCTCGACTCAACTTACTCTTCGTCTTTTTGTAATTCAAAAGATTAGAGAAAGACGAAAAGTTGAACCGAGATTAAAGTTAATCTACGTTGGTGGAAATGGGCACCAGTTGTAAATAGCATTTTACTGTCAAATCTGTAGAATGTCTAAAACGACTTTAAAAATATTCGTTGCTTCCTTCGACAATGTTCTGGTGGAAAATTAACGAGCAATTTAATGTAATTTTTTTCTTTGCTTCAAGTATCAATGCACTATATGGATCAACTGAATCCTTGGAGTTCAAATTGGAATCTTATTATACTATATAACAAAATATGTGAGCAAAAAAGAGAATTTAAACAAAGAATTGATATGTATATAAATATATAATTTTGACAATTTTAAATTCATTCACAGACTTAAAAATTTTTACTTTTAAAACCAAGAGTACATTGTTTTCATATCTGTAACGTAAAAGTAAATATATACATATTTAACATTATATAAATTTTAAATACAATTTTAAAAGCTTGCTGATTCTAGTTGGTTGTAATAAATTCTTTATTTATATTTTTCTGATAACATAATTTCTAATTAAATTAATGAATAGATTTCTTATATATACAGTTTATAGGATAAATGACATAAATGTAAAGTGAGATAACATTGTAATAAAATATTTTATTAAAATGAATGTATAGCAGTTTTGAAAACAGTATTTTTATAAATGACGAGTTTATAGACATAATAAAATAAATAAAATATACGAAACATTAATTTGATAATACTTATTATGCATTAATCTCTTAATGACTTCATATAAGTAAAATTACCAATCGTTACCATCATCAAGATTGTTTCCGTTTTTCAAACTTGAAAATAAAACATCATTGATCTTGGATCGAGGATCCTCCTTGATCTTCGTTGGTATTGCTTCTGTCTGCCCCAACATCCATTCTAATTCTATGTAACAAAGTAAAAAAAAAAAAAAATTATTTCTTTGTACATTTTCTTTGTGACACTTTGCAATCAAGCAAGTATTACCTGCTTCAGACAGTTTCATGCCACGGAATTCGAGTGGCCCAATAATTTGTTTCACCATATTTCCATCGTGATAAATGAATATTGTAGGAAGATTACTGTCGGGCCAGTTTGGGATACAAGTAGTAGAGATACTTTTCAAAAATTTAGTGGCAGGAAACTTTCTTGCTAGACTGGCAAGATGCTGATTGACTAGAGTACAGAGGGGAATGCTGAAAAGATATATGTATTATGAGTTAGTTTCATGATTATGTTCACTATGAAGGTTTGTTCTGCTTTGTTTTATCATACCCAGCTTTGTAAAGATATAAAACAACCCAAACTTCTTCACCAGCATTGTTAACTTCCTTAACATAATCTTCTGCAGATATTTCTCGCACCTCTCCATATTTACACTTGTTAGCTAACTCCTTCATTTCTGCTATTCTCTTTCGTCGATATTCCTCTAGAACTCGTTCGTCCTCTTCATCTTCCAGCTCATCTAACTCATCCAAGGTCTTCTCTTCTAAATTGTTACAATCTGTAAAAATTGAATTTGTGAGCTGACGATAACACATCAATAAATAATTAAAATACAATTTAATTAGATATTAAAAAACATAATCACCACGTCCTGTTTTCTCATCTATCGTACTCTCCAACAGATTTACTATCTGATCCTCAGTAACTTCCTGTTCCTTTTCCTTCTCAGGTATGATACCTTTCCTCCTAAGGATATCATTCCATTCGGTGTCTTCATTTGGATCTTGCTGAAATTAACTTGAAAAGCTATCTGCTTGGATAATACAAAACGCAAAAATAACTAAATTCTCTTCTTTATACTACGAAATAATATATTAGAAAATATTATTTAAATAAATATGTATATATATTTTTTTTTCTATCTAAAGTCATACTACCATATAAGGAATCACGCGTTCGTTTATTATAATTAACCTCCGCCTAACCTCTTAGCCTCCAAAATGTTCCAATTTTTATTAATACTCACCATTTTGAGAGACTGATATTAAACACTTCTATTTTATTTACTGGAAACTAATTCTGCTCTCTTTTGGTATTCTTTACAAAAAAAAACCTTTTAAATATATACAATTATTGCAACGAAAGAGAAACTAATAGCGACAACTCTATTTTCAACTGATCGACTACATGCTGCATGCTGCTACACACCACTTATGCATGACGCACACACACACGCATGCATGTGTCAGACTATTATTGTTATATTTTGTAGGTAGAGATTGTATGCTACAAAAATATATATGAGAAATATATGTTAAATATCTACCAAAAAAAAAAATGATAATTCTTATTTAAGACTAATATATGCAATACACTAGCTACATTTAATAACTACTAATTATTATTTATGATTTTATTAGTGTCATATAAATGTAATTTAGATATTTTTTATCAATTTGATACATATCGCTAAAAACATCGCACAAGAAAAACAGGATATAATATAGAAATGACAAAAATGTTATAAAGTTTTATTACACTTATCTGATACAATTGTAAAAATTGATATATTAAATTTTGCTACGTAAAATGATATCTTAGGGTATTTGTAAAAATAATCTATCTTCAAGTAATTATAATAATTACAGTATATAATTAATTACATTAATTATAATTATATATAATTTTTAATATATATAAATTAAATTTCAAACCAATACAAGTATTAAATATATATAAAATAATAGTTTGTGCATTTAAGTTCTTTCAATTTAACTCATCATACACACATATTAGATCATTCTCTTGGTTAATAATTTCAACATTAACCATAATTCTCAGTATTGGATTTTAAATTCAATTTATAATATTAACAAGACAACCATACTAACAAGTTAATTTTATTCATTTATTCCATTAGATACTATAATCATTATTTAAAAAAATAGATTCAAAGTTGTGGATATGACGAAATTTAGAGCATTCATGATTAATATTTGTTTTGGCACTTCTCTTGAAAGTCGCACACACGTCAGTCTTTATGTTTGTATATTGTGTAATCTAGAATTAACATTTTTTTTTAATAATAAATCCTTATGCAAGACAATTTCCCTTGTTGACAGTATATATGTGTACTACAGTAAATAAATAAAATATTAAAAATATATATGTATTATAGATAACTTACAATAAAGATATGTTCATTTGATTAAATAATAAATTAAAAATATTAATAATGACTAAAGCTGCGTGTTCGCATATATGGTCATGTATAAATACACAAGACAAGTTCTCAATCAATCAAGAACAGTCTGTGTATATACATCTATTATTATATATCGTAATATATAATAAAAGTATCCTAAATAATGCGACAGAGTAGTAACTTTCGGTCAATATACTAAGATACTTCGTTACAAAGATGTCTATCTATTTTCATGACTTGCATCATTTGATTGTTGATTCTTGGTCTCCACGGGAAGTACAAGCGTAGCAATTGCAGCGCACAAAGCGGTTGTCGCATAAGTGATCATGGCTCCCGTGATGGACCATTGTAAAAATACTTGCGCTACGTATGGAGTGATCATAGCACCGATTCGTGCCATAGCGCTACACGCACTTACACCTATGCTTCGTAAATGTGTAGGGTATACTTCTGGCGTGTATACGTACGCAGCTTGAAACACACCGGCAATTAAGCCTCTGGCTAGGAAAATGGCAATGGTCAACACTGCTCTACTCAACAAACAGGTCCTGCTTAAGAAGCAAACTACCATGGCAAACATGACTAACTGGCAAGCCATTGTCTTTCGTCTACCTATTTTCTCAATCGCGAAAACAGTAGAAAATATGCCAGGAAATTCCGCCAATGTTGTCCAAAGTAGATCGATGTAGTCACTACGCCGCAATCGGCAGTCAAGTTGGCATGTACCTTCATTGTTGCTCGTACTCCATGTGCTACATTGCTCTGAGGATGTGTGAAAAAGTTCAGTTGTCATTAATACCACTCCATAGTAGCAGAACGCTGTACTCATCCTGTAAAATATGTTATAATACACATTTAGATCGTAAATATAATATTACGAATATATTTTATTTGCCAACGTTATACTAAAGTTGCAAAAATATTGAGATAAAGTTAATATTTTTATATTTAGTTTGTTATTTACCATACAAGCCAAAGTAAAGCAGATGTTCTGTACATTTCTTTACTCAGAACATCTTTAAATCGACCATGATGACCTTGATAAAATCTATCCATAACTAGTCTTCCTACAGGCAATGATTTTTTATTTTCTCTAGCTACACGTTCTAATGTTGAAATTGCACGATCTGTTCTTCCAGTTGTCATATCAAATACTGTAGATTCTGGCAGCCACTGCAAATATATGAAATTACTTAATATAATTTCTAAAGTATTTTTAAATAAATGATATACTTTCAAAAATATCTAAATTTATTACAAACCGGTGTTATTACAGCAAATATAAATAATGGAATGGACGATAATATAAGAAGCCATCTCCATCCAAAATTGGGCATAACGATTAATGCAATCGCCACTTCGAAACAAGCTCCAAGAGCCCAAAAACACTACAATACATGTAACATATATATCTTATACTGTGTTTAATACTATGATGTGTATTAATCCATATACTTATAATATAAACTTACATCCAGTAAAATAACACATCTTGCCCGTTGTTTTGCTGGCAAAAACTCTGCATACAATGTCACCCTGTAAAAAAAAAAGAAGAGTATGCATCAATGACAAGTTTCAAAGCAAATTAGTTGTTCATCTATAAGAAACTTACCAAATACTTACGATTGTGGTACACAACCAATAGCAAATCCTACAACTCCTCTAAGCAACAGGATCCAGAGAAAATTTGGTGCGAATGAACTTAGAAATGCATAATAGGCCAATAATACCGCACACAAAGTTAAAGCTTGCTTACGACCGTATCTGTCGCTTAAATTATTCCAAAAAGTGGAGCTTAACATCATACCAAGAAATACTACCTAAAAGTTCAATTTCCACAATAATAAACTCAAATATTGTCATATATTTTACAAAGATAATTATGCAAATCCAAAAAATACCGTTGTGGTCAGTGCTTGCTGATATCTAGAAATGCCCCAATCACAATGTAAGGATGGACTTAGAATACTCAGTATTGTGATCTCCATACTATCTACCATCCAACAAAGACCCGTGAATAGAGATAATTTTACTTGGAATTTTCCAAAGCCTAATGCATTGATAGCTTGTACCACGGTAAAGGTATCTGTCGATAAGATTTAATTCAACTTAATATAATTTCACAATTGTTACATTTCTTCTATTACTAAACTGAGATATTATACATTCATTTTTATTTCATGATACTTCATATTCGTACATATGTATAAAAGCATATTGTTCCTCTTTAAATGTCAGATGACACATTTTATTATCGCATAAAGTTTATGAAAAATATACACACCTAATTCTTTGTACACATGCATGTCTAATGTACACTGTTGTTAAAAATACTTTACAGCGTTCCATGTTACCACAACTTAACGTAGTAATTAGTAAAACCAGTTTTCCCAGTGTTGTGTTATTTTATCATGCGATAAATATTTACAGCATATGGTCCTCTTTCATATTAAAGTTAAGTAAACCCTTCTGTACAATTAGAACACGGCATATAATTAAACATTACAATATATTACTTCTATACTATTTACATATTTACAAGAGATTTCAATTAGATGTAACATACCATCAGGTATAACTACAACAGAGGAAAGTTCCATTGACCCTTCAGTGGCATTCTCCAAACTCGTAGGACAGCTCGACGTACTTTGTGCGCCAACATTTAACTCGGCACCATGTGATTCTTCTAATTGACGATATGGTTCGTTAGATTTTTTATCTGGTTCCGACATGGTTATGTTCTTTTCAATGAAATCACAACGTAGATATATTCCCAAATATTCGTTATTAGTCACTAACGAAAATGAGCAAATTGGAGTCAGCTCTGACAAATGTTTATTAATCCTATCAAACTTTGCATATATAAATACAACTCCCAATATCAAATTTTGTATGCAGCACGCGTCACACAAAAATGTCAACTGCTTTGTTGGTTAATCTTTCCGTCGCACAGTTTAATTTCTAACTAACCGTGCCACTTTTTAATGATAACGATAAATTTGTTTAATTACAATAAGAAAAATTAAATAAAGTGAAGTAAAAATGAATAAAATATAAAATGCGAAATCTCTAAGCTCTCAAATAGAGACAAACAAAATCTTATCAAATATTTTCATTCAATATCATGAATTTTATTAGACTTCCATATGACTGCATGGAATTCATACTCCATACGCGTTCCTCTGTGATCGGATTATCGGAACGACCAAGTGAGAAACTGATCTCTCGCGGACGTTCGCAAAATTTTAAAGCTTTCTATCTTTCGGTAATTCCACGTATTTATCAATTGCTGCGCAAATACCGATTGTGATAATCGAGCTGATAATACCGACTGTGGTATCTACTCCATTGTCCATCAGTCCATGGTGATTTCCTTTTTCACCATGGTTTCCTCCACCATGCCATGGTGACGCGATGACCGTGTCATGGGACTCATCTTTCTTGGGGTGATCCCGACTCGATTGGACACCACCAATAATCACAAAGTCTCGTTTGCTTGCTCGAGTAGGACGGACGCTCGTCTGCCCTGCTTCGGGTATTGCATCATTTCATTAATTTTTTGAAAAGCGATTCCGGCTTTAACTGTGATTAGTAAGCATGGCCATGTTCACCCCGTTGTCGAGGGCCTGGGCCAATTAAATTAATAAGAAGAAGAAGACCAATAATCACAGCGACCGGTGCTTAGGAGCTTTGTAGTCTCAAGCGCTGTGAGTGGCTCGTGTCCAATTGAGCCGTGTCCAACTGGTGCTACCCATCTTTCTTTATCTTTCTCCTTTCCACCGTAATGGCGATCATGGCGACCGTTGAGTAAACATGTTATGCTGGATACACACTGCATCCGATGTGCGTCATACGACGCTCTGCAACCAATCAGAAAACAGGATTCCGATGGATTTTGCTTCGGAATCCTGTTTTCTGATTGGTTGCAGAGCGTCGTACGACGTAAATCGGATGCAGTGTGAATCCAGCATTAGGTTCTATAACAAATTCTCTTATCTACAAACACAAAGAATGGCTGCGTTCAGCAGCAAAACTCTACAGTTTTGCAACCGTTTTATAATTCGTCGCGCTGATTGGATCATACTTTTAGATTTAAAGGAATAGTTCTATCACAGCGAAGAATTACAAAACGGTTGCAAAACTGCTGAGTTTGCTGAACGCAGCCAATTAGCACTTTAAAAACAAATTCTCTGTTCTAAAACACAAAATTTGTTTTAAAGCACTGAATTTGTGTTTTAGAACAGAGAATTTGTTTTTACACCATTGGGCTGCGTTCAGGAATTACACCCAGATAACTCTAAGCTATAGGTTACGTCACGTATATTATAGCAAAAATGCACCCTAGAGTTATCTAGGCATAATTCCTGAACGTAGCCTTGGGTGCGTTCAAGCCGGACAAAACGACTAGCCTGCTCGTCAAGCGATTGAATGTGATTGGTTGAATCTATAAGTAATAACTAATCGTATTCATTTGCTTGGCGAGCAACTTAGCTACTTTGCCAATTTGATGATATGAGAGAAAAGTCTGAAAAAAGTGAGGAGTTGACAGGCTAGTGTATATAGAAGTCTGTGGTAGAAACTGGCATTGCTTGATCATTGTGAGGGGCTTAAAGATTAAAAACAATGTCTAAATATTAATATATGAATGCTTTGTTCTTTCAAAATGTATCGACGAGGTTTTAGGGGCATGTCCAGCTCCTACCCACAACGTGATAGAGACGGTAAGATCAAGATTCCTGAATAATCTAAATTTATTTCTAAAATCATTTGTCCTATTTCTTTTCGTATGAATGCTTTTTTGTCATCTTTTTTTCTTTCATTTTTTAGTACAATCGATCTGGAGAAACAATCAGCAAGGACTAGGTTCATAAACACTTACATGTGTTTTTATTTGAGAACTTTCTGTTATAAATTATTTGTGATTAACAATCTGTATTAAAAAAGACTGATTATTTATAAATAATTATAATTCAATTCTTTACACACATATAATGTAGCAATCTAAATTACATTCTATTATAATAATGTAGCAATCTAAGTTATATTCCATTATACTTTGAATATTTCATTTCTCACAAGATTCTTTATTTTGATGTAATTTAGCAAATTAATGATGAAATTGTTTCCATGGAATATTTTTGTAATAACTGTTCTTCATATTAATGAACTATATATTATCTTTTGTTGTATATGTAATATTTTAGATCTACGATAATTTCTTTTATCTATTCAATGAAATTTTCAGAAAACTAGAATTTATATATATATATATATATATACACACTTATATATTACATATATAGAAAAATATAAAGGTCATGCGTTTCGCCTGGTATTTCAAGAATGGAATTGGACACAGAGAAAATCTGCAAAATGCATAACCTTTATATAGAAAGCACCTGTGGAAGCCTGAAGAATATTATATAGAAAAATGTTCTTTCTATATAATATTCTTGAGGTATAAATCCTTGGATATTTTTTTCATAAACTTAATTATTGTGAGAGGCTTTATTAAAATAAGCATTAGAAAAATGTCTTTTAAATTAGTCTGTAATATCTATTTTTAATAAGAGATGTTCAGTTGTTTAAAAAATAATTCAAAAATACATGTATCATTTTTTAAATTTTGTTTTCTATTTTTTTATTAAATATGTACTGATCAAAACGCAAACAAAACTTGAATACTTTGTATTCGCTTTTAACCTTGCTTTTTCAAAATCTGTTAATTTTTGAACACTTTGAACGGATTGATATTTCACCTTTATAATAATTGTTATTCTTTCGTTAAGCTTTGTGTCCACGATGCTAGAAATCGGTCCGAGACCTCGGATGAAGAAAGAATTGACCAATCGCAATAGTCATGTAATCAAATTGTTCAAATGTTAATTTTGTCTCTGTCCGAGATCTCGGAACGATTTCTAGCATCGTGGACACAAGGCTTAAGAGTGTATTGTTAAATAACATAAAATTTAAAGAAAAAATGAAATCTCAAATTTACCATGAATTTTTTAGAACAAACACAATCTACATCTGGAAATGGAGGAACTTACTCACAAGCACGAAGACCTCCTGGACTAAGGGGAAAAGAAATAGGAATGTATTATAGAAACAAAAATAGAGAGAGACAGAAAAAAAAGGATTCAGAAGTTCTTAAATTGTCATTTCATATACAGCAATCAATTAAGGCTATGTTAAATAACGCAGAAAAATATTACAATCCAGTTTTCTGTACAAATTTTGAATCCGAGCAAGGCAACAAGTATCATCAATTTCATGACACCCAATTTAAAAGAAAGTTTTTGGAAATTATACACGGTAATATACAACAAAGTCTTGCCAAAGCTATGAATGTAACTTCAAAGTTGCAAAGAAACAGTGATATAGACAGAATATTACAAAATGATTACAGACAAAAGCATGATCAAGATGCTTATAATAACATGTTGAAGTTTCGATTAAAGTTACCAGCATATAAAAAAAGGTCAGAAATATTACAATTGATTGAAGATAATCAAGTTGTTGTTATTAGTGGAGAAACTGGTAAGTGGTAAAAGTTATTTATTAATATAAGATGAAATGTTTTTCTGATTATTTTTTTTATTTATCTGCATTTATTGGAGCAATACAGTGAGAGAGTCAGTAAAAGAAATTTGATCGTAAAAATTAAACATGTGCTGGAGCAATTTTCAAATTGTTTAAATTTCCAATTCTAATTAATAATTAATAAGCTATTTTTAATGATTTAAAAAAAATTTTAGGATGTGGTAAAACCACACAGATTGCACAATTTATATTGGACGATGAATTAGAAACTGGAAATGGCAGCGTTACTCGAATAATTTGCACACAGCCTAGAAGGATTTCAGCCATTTCTGTTGCTGAACGTGTAGCTATGGAAAGAGCAGAAAATCTTGGAAATTCTGTTGGCTATCAGATACGACTTGAAAAGTAAATTTAAAAAAAATGTATACAATACATTTTAAATGTAATCTACACTATATGTATAATAGTTTATAGACGTATAATGTTCTTTCACTTTCTTATACTTTTGTCTACAGACATCTATCACGAGATCATGGAAGTATATTATTTTGTACTACTGGTATATTACTACAAATTATGAAACATGATCCAGCATTAAAAGGTTTCTCTCATGTGATACTGGATGAAATTCACGAACGTACTACGGAAAGTGATTTCGTTATTACATTATTAAAACAAGTTATTCCGAAAGTAAGTTTTAATGACGTATTGTTTTACATATTGTTTTTACAATAACGTTATTACATACACTGGATATATATATTTTTTAATATATATACATATATATATATCTTTATTTAGATTATATTTTACTGTTCTATGTTATTTCATTCAAGGAGTTTAGATATATATTTTTCTTATTATTTTTGGAACATTTTTGTAATATATATTTTTATATCTACAAATCATTAAATCATGTTTTATAAATTAATTTGAACATTTTTTGAATTTATTTTCTAGAGAATAGACTTAAAAGTTCTCTTAATGAGTGCAACATTGAATGCTGAAAGCTTTTCGAAATATTATGACAATTGTCCTATGATACATATACCGGGATTTACTTATCCTGTGGAGGAATTTTATTTAGAAGATGTTTTGTCATTTGTACAGTAAGTATAGATATGTAATTGAAACTATATCTAGCGAGGAATGAAAATACGCATTACTTGTAATGCTGTTATTTTTTATCATTACTTTGTTATAACAACGATTTGATAATGATGTTGCGAATGTTTTATGGTAGTAACGGTAAAAACATCAGAATTAAAAAAATTAAGCATTATTTGTGTAACGGATTGGAAAAGTCACTCATTATTGAAAAAGGTAACTCGTTATTTGTGCAATAAATTATTTTTACTCGTTACTTGTAACGAATAAAGTAACGTGTCGATGCATTACTAGTAACGAATTGCTTTTCTTAATAGATAACGCATAATGGTCACCCGTTACTTTTCAAAGTGACCTTCCCAATTTTAGTGCAACCTTAGCATTTAGTTATTGTTATATAAAATTTTTGTGTAACAGCAACGTTATTCAAGTCGTTATTATAAAAAGTAACGACAATACTATACTTCTATTCCTTATATATTAATAATAATTATTCTTGGATTACGATTTCATACTACAATAATCTGATAATTTTTCACTCAAAATTTTTAATCTTTTTTCATTAGCCTCTTACAAACTGATATATAAGAATAAAAATTGAATCCAAAATCTGCTGATTGTAAATTGACAGATTTTGATTTGTTCTCCCACGTTATTAAAATATTGTTATATTCGTGATAACTTTAAATGATCATTAAATAATTTTTTAGATGATTTTAGGTTCTGTATGCATGAGAGATTAATACAAATTGTTAAACGCTATTGATTCTCGCACACTCTCCGAAATACATGCACTCGTTTACACGCTACCTAATCAGGTCTATTAATACGAACTGTTATAATATCTTTTTTAACTTATAGTCATAAATTTCCCGAAGCACCATCTGAAAAACCACTTAAAGGTTACAGAAAACACCTAAAAAGGTATAAAGAGCAACAATGTAAGAAAGAAGAATTTTTAGACATATTACAACCTTATGTTAGACAACTTATGGCTGAGGTAAATAAATAAGTATTGTTCACGCGCGCGTTATTTATCTATATGTATGTTAAAATATTTTATATAATTACAGAAAAAATACGAAACACATGTTATTGATCAATTACGGAATCCAAATAGCGAAAATCTTTCATTGGAGCTCATAGAAAAATTAGTTAGATACATCTGTAATACAAAAGGTCCTGGAGCTATTCTTATTTTTTTACCTGGTATGATGGATATATCGAACTTAAATAAAATGATGTTAGAGTCCGGATGTTATCCAAGTCGTAAGTATATATTTATATTATTAATATAATATTATAGTAAGAGATTATAAATATATATAGCTTTTATGTTTAAATCTAATTTAAAGCATGTTCAGATTTCCATCTGGGTACTCCCCGGATGTCATGTCATCTTTGTTGTTTACCGAACATTTACCGAGGTCTATCCAGGTGGGAATCAGAACATGCTTTTATATATTGCAAGATTTTGAATTGTCAAACAAACTTATTTTACAAATTAGATAAAATCACATTTTTTGTCTTATTCTGTTAATTGTGTTATTGAGTTTATAACTATTTTGACATCATTTGATATATATTTCAAACCAAGTATCTTATAAAACTTTTTTTTACAGATGCGTACATCATCTATCCTCTTCATTCACGTATGCCAACAGTTGATCAGAAACTTATATTTAAAGAACCACCTCATGGCGTTCGTAAAATAATTATTGCGACTTCAATCGCTGAAACATCAATTACTATAGAAGATGTTGTGTACGTAATAGATTGCGGGAAAATAAAATATTCAAAATTTGATCTAAATAAGAATATTCAGACTTTAGAGCCTGAGTGGGTATCTTTATCTAACGCCAAGCAAAGACGCGGTAGAGCTGGCAGGTAATACTTTATATATTGTTACAGTTTGGTATTAGAAGAAAAATAATGCATTTAATCAAATTTCTGTATGTAAACTAAAATCAAATCTGTATATTTTTTATGTAGGGTAAAAAGTGGAGAATGTTATCATATGTATACAAAAGCACGAGAAATGACATTTGATCACTATCCGTTGCCAGAAATGCTAAGAACACGCTTAGAAGAGGTAATTTTGCAAATAAAAATCTTGCAATTAGGAAGAGCCAAAGAGTTCCTATCTACCGTCATGGATCCGCCAGATTTGAAAGCTATTGATCTGTCTCTCGATTTACTTGAGACACTTAATGCCCTCGATAAAGACGAGACTTTGACTCCTTTGGGTTATCATTTAGCACATTTGCCACTTGATCCTAGAACAGGTAATTTATTATTGTTATTGTTGTAAACAGAATTGAGATTTGATAATTTCGGTCCTCCGCAATTTGCCGGCTCGTGTAAAATAGCCACGGCAGTGTCGCTGTGCTTGGCTTAGCGCCGAGACACTACCGTGTCTCCAGATGCAACTTTAATGTAATGTATATTTTGTTTTATTATAGGGAAAATGATTTTGTGGGGTGCATTGTTCTCTTGTGTTGATCCAATATTTGCTATTGCTGCAAGTCTCACATTTAAAGACGCTTTCTATTGTCCATTAGGACAAGAGGAAATGGCTAATAAAAAAAAGTTAGAGCTCAGTATGGAACAGTGTAGTGATCATATTGCTCTTGCGGAAGCTCTAAGAAGATATGAAGTTGCACGTCAAAGAGGAAATGCTCGCCAGTTTTGTCGAGAGTATTTCCTCTCTTTTAATACATTGAAACTTCTCTCCGAAATGAAAGCTCAATTTGCACAGTATTTATGTGAGATGAAATTTCTGGATAGTGAAAACCCAAACCATATAGGCTCTAACAGAAATTCGAATAACATAGCGTTGATAAAAGCTATTGTCTGTGCAGGATTATATCCTAACATCGCTGTTGTAAGGTATAGACATTGATATGTCATATGATTGATATGACATTAATAATTTATATTAATTAATTTTCGATCATTTGGTTTAAATACAATTATCTTAATCTATATGATTCTAACTGTTTTAGACGAGTTTCTAAAAATGGGGTGCTTAGTTGGACACCGGAAGACGGTAGTGTGCGTATACATCCATCGAGCGTAAACAATAGAGTTTCCAGCTTTCCTAGTTGCTACTTAACATATTTCACAAAACAACGGTCCACCGCCATATTTTTGCATGATACTACATGTATAAGTGTACCAATTTTATTATTTGCTGGACCAAATATGTCGATAAGTAAATATAACTCTTTTTTATTTGAACGTGCTAATCATTCAAAATAGTAATCGTACACATGTTATAACATTATATTTTAGAACGGGAAAAAGGACAATATATAATTAGCATCAATTTTTCGGAAAACATAATTTGCGAACAAAAATCCGCAGAATTGATACAGGTATACAGATTAGTATGATTAATATGTATATGTATGTGTATTCTTAGAGAAAGGAAATATTTTTTATTTTGAAATACTTTCTCATTATACAGGAACTTCAACAAGCTCTAAATGGTTTATTGGAATATAAAGTTACAAATCCGGCAACAGTATCTTGGTCAACCTTTGAAGGAGACTTATTAAAGTATACATAAAAATTTATATATACATTATTTATTATTTATCATTGTTTCTTGCAAATGAACATTATGTTAAGAATGATAATTATTCTTATGAGAGAAAGAAATTATAACTATAAATACATGATGAATGTCTGTCTTATTATGTTACAGTGCAATTATTGAACTAGTCTCTCAAACAGATCAAGAAATTGGTTTTGATAGTACGCGCGAAAATGCAAGTTATGAAGATTCCACTTATGATATCGGTTAATTGCATGTATTTATTAATTGTAAATGTCGATTTATTTAATCTCTTTGACACGATCGAAAAAAAAAAAATCATGGCTAAATAATTTATATTTAAAAATTGTAAAATAAAAAGTAAAATAAATTTCTTTTCATTGATTTTTTTATTTTTGTTATTAACAAATGTGTATAAATAAATATATATGTATGTACGTGTGTGTGTGTGTGTGTGCGCGCGCGCGCGCGTGTGTGTGTAGATGTATATAGATAGATAGATTTGACAATATGAGACAGTTATTGATGTACGAATAATAACTAATCATGTCTAAATTATTATCATATTGTGTGGCCTCGATCTTAATGTGAAGGCGGGTTCAAACGACATAGCCAATGTACGCCACATTAGCAAATATCACACACACGCATACACACGACATGCACAATTATTCATATAAATGTAGGTCAATATTTAGCGAATGTGTGCAAAGTTGGTATACATTGGCTATGTCCGTCCTCTGAAGTCGCCTTAAGATTCCACCTAACGTATAAAAATCAAAGAAAATATTTGTAACATTCTTATTTCTTTTCCAAAAATATTTTCTGATTTATATATTTAAAATTATGTTTGAATGGTATATAAAACTAAAAAACATTTTTCTTTTGATATAGAAAATAGTAACTACATTAGGTATAGTTATTATTATATACATATATAGGATCTGTTGTTTAAGAATATTGGAGTGCAAAAACTTCAGACTATGATAATTTTCAAAACAAAATTATAATTTAAATGTCAATTAAGTGCAATTGAATTGTCCATTGCATTTGCAGATAATGTTTATTGTTTACTAATAAATACATACATATATATATATATATATCAATATTTACGTAAAAATAAATAAATAAATAAATATAAAATTTATATTGAAAAAACTGAGTATTAATCGTGCATATTTTACTCCATTAAATAATTATACTTAAGAACCATGAGAAAGATAACCAGGTATAGATTATTTATCTTTGGTAAGAGACGAAAAATAAGACTTGTGAACCTCAAGGAGGACAAAAACGTCGATTGGCTTTTTACATAAAAGATATAAACAATAGCGTCATAGAATATATATTTATAGCCATGCTTAGATTTTAATCTATAACAATAAGTGTAATCGAGTAACAAGCATGTCAAGTGACAAGCCACTTTTCGTTGTCCGTCTGCGTCAAGTGACGATTTATACCGGATTATCAACGGAGATCGTTCGAAGGAGAAGCTGAAAATAACGTGACGTGCGATTCCTCGGTGCAACAGTACATGAACTTTTGACCCATCCATACTTCGCGCGCGCGTTCCTCAATAAAACATTGCATCCATGAATTTCTCCCTGACACGCCGCTCGTGCCAGCTTTTGTCATTCATGAACGTAGAACGTATTACCCTCTTCTTGGCGCTCGCGCCAGTCGCGCCTTCCACGGATTGACAGAAACGCGAAAGAAGAAGTGTTCCGATTGTACGGTGCTCTTTATCGCGCGACTAAAAATGCACGATATAATTTATGAGGGCAGTTAATATCTCGGATACGACGCAACGCGGTTCGACGTTGACCGAAGACGTCGCTTATAAGTATGCTAAATATCATACAGCGCCTTTCATTACGACGCGAATCGTTCGTGCGTCGCCTTCTTTATCTAATCCGCCGCCACAATAATGCAGAATGACTTCGCAATCCCAGAATTATTATCTTTCTCTTTGAGGAAAACGGATTTTTTGTTATTTACTCACAGACCCGCGCGCGCGCACACTCACACATACATTATTTCCTTTCTTTCTTTTTCTTACGGTCTCAGTCTTGCGTGCTAGTAATCGCCACTTGTTATGCTTGTACATATATCTATATTATTTTTCTTCATTTTTCGAAATTCTCTTTATTTTTCAAAATATTTTTTTATTATTTTCACCTTGACTTAATTTTTAAATATGTATATATGTCGATTTTAAGCTGAATCGTACAAGGCTCGTAACTTAGTTTTTTCGTAAGACTAGGAAGAACTTATGACTGGAATGCTTATAACTTTATTCAATATCATTACAAACAGCTTCTTGTTAGTTTTATAAAATTTACGAAAAAATTTACGAATGATCGTACTACATCTTACGCATAGAATTACAACTCCAGCTATAAGTTCTTATAAGTCTTATGACAACAAGTTACGATTCCGCTTCTCTAGAATTAATCCATTAGTAGGTACCATGTTGAAAACAATGTATAATGTTTCAGTGTTTGAAAGAATTCTATCTTGAAGCGTTTAATAAACAGCGATTTCTCTGTCTCTCTCTCTCCTACTTTTCGTTTATTTTTGCGTATTTTTGTATCCTGTCTTACAGCCTTGGTCAAAAATATTAAGCATCTTATTAAACATTATTTAAAGTTTTATAGTTAAAAAATAGATTTATTTGCCGTAAATTATCCTTTGTTCCAAAAGCCCTTTAAACTTATATGTGTAATTCTGGTAATCAATAGATAACAATGTAGATAAAAGAATTCCAGATAAATGAAAAAAATATGAGTAATATTTTTGGCCAAGGCTGTATCTCTATATCTGAATTCCCTTTTAATGCTCACTATTTTTTGCTTTATAATTATAATTGTAAGGTATTCTGAGCGTCTGCGAAAATATTATCCCAGGGCGCATAATAAATAACGATTTATCTCTGTCTTACATCTGTCTGTAATTTACTTTCATGTTTTTTCCGTTAATTAATACAAAAAAGTGAACTAAAAATAGATGCAATCTCTTTCCGCATTTTGAATGTTACTTCCGCATTCGCGGAAGACCGATTAAAGATCGCATTAGACATATTTAGATAAAATATTAATGTCGAGCTGCGCTCAAAGATGGGACTTTGGGTCATTTTTCTACGCGACCGTGCTCTTTCCAATTTTTTCGTAGATGCGCGGCGTGATCGCGGTAAAAAAAAAAAAAAATAACGAGCTCGAGGACTGTGGTCTGGCACGAGCTGATAGCCGCGTCGCGAGAGTGGTAAGAGGAGCGAGAGAAAGAGCGGTAGCTCGACGAGGGGGTGGCGGGGCGTGGAGACCAGGGGAGGCAGGGCGGCGGAGGGAGACCCGCGGATACGTTCAGACCGATACATGGAGTACGGCGCGTAGCGTCTGATTCAGTCTACATTCGACCGTCGCGCGCGTCGTGTGTCGTGGAGTCGTGTGGTCGGAGTCGAGTCGGGTCGCATTAGTTGAGTTGAGTCACCCGACGTCATCGAAACGAGAACGTGAGGAACGATCGGGATTGCGGGGGAACGGTAGTGTATATACATAATAATAACAATACGACCGGCCGACGCGAATCGCGCTGTCTTATCGGACTTGACAAAACGAAAAAAAAAAAAAAAGAAACCGAGAGGATGTGAGAAGTTTGCCGCAGATCGGACGAGAATATATGATCCTTTTTCCTCGTTGAATTGGAGGTGTGTACCCGAAACGATCGTCGCGCGGAGTAAAATGAAAAATCGTAGCGCGTGTCGCAAGTAGGGACAGAGGATAATCGGAGCGCGATCGAACACGGATAATTTATATATCGCGAGAAAAGAAATAGAAAAAAAAGTGGTACCCGCGCGCGGGAGTACACAACGAGAGCGACGTGAAGTGAGCGACGAGAAAAGGGAAGTCGAGCCATATATCGAGTCGCACGTCGCACGAAGTCGGGAAAGTAGTAAAAACGCCGGCGACCGCGGTTAAGGGTGGCGGAGCGGAGTAAATAGTACGCGAGGCGAATAGTTTGGACGGATTCGAACGCGGCGGTTTCGCGCGGAATGCGCGCGGAGGGATAGAAGACGTTTCCAAGTTTCGTCGAATCCATATGACGTTTCGTGCGAGCGGCAGACAATTCCGGCGGCGAGAGGAGTCTGTATAATATGCCATTAACCGGCGCGCGGCGCGCGGTGATGTTTATGCTCGAGGTGGTGGTGCGCGGAGTGCAGGAAGCTGGTAGCGGACTGGTCGCGGGCAACTCGCGGCGGCAACTTCACGCGACTCTTGCGACAGGTGCGGGTTATTACGGCGCCGTCGGCACCTCTGCCTCGCGCGGCGATAATAACGCGCGCGATTGTCGTTATCCCGGCCGTCGAGAGCGCGCCGTCGCCGTCACCGTCGCCGCCGCCGTCGCCGTCGCCCCGAAACGTCTCCCCCGTATCTAAACGGACGTGTTTCACAAGACGTGTGCTTCATGCTGCTGCATCGAGACTCCACCGCTTGCGGACACTCGCGCGTTGCGTGAACCGAAAGCGGAGAATCGTGGACGAGGAGGAGGAGGAGGAGGAGGAGAAAAACGAAGGAAGAACGTAAGCATTTTCTCTCTCTTTATTTCTTTTTTTTTCCTTTAATCAGCCCCGGCAGGGCGCCGAGAGAGCGCCGCCGCGCCGGTTGTTTTCGTTCGGTATACATTTCGCTCGTCTCGTTCCCGTGCATTCGAGAACAAGAGGAAGAGACTCGCCGCCGCGCGAAGCGAAACGAGCGGAGAGAGCGCGCGGACTTTCGGAGCGGCTACGACGGAACGAAGAGACGGACAGGTCTGCTCTCGTTTCTCCCGACGGGAAAAATTGCATCGGAAAATCGAATCGACACGCGGGCGGGCGCGCGTGCCTGTAAGCGTGTATGTGTGCGCGCGCGCGCGCACGCGACGAGAGCCGTGTCGGTGAGAGCGGGTCAGTGAACGATTGCGCGCCGCCGCCGTCGTCGCGAGAGCAACGAGGAGAGATGGTCTCTCTTTCTTTCTCTCTCGCTCTCGCTCGCGCGCGCTCTCTCTCTCTCTCTCTCTCTCTCTCTCTCTCTCTCTCTCTCACTTTACTCCGATGTACGTATATGCACGTGCGAAAGCGAGGAGAAACGTGAAACGCGCGCGTGCGCCGGTCCCTGTGTACTCGGCGCCCTAACACACGTACGTGCACGCACACGCGTGTCCTACCGTATACCTACTTGCGCTCGCGCGCGCATATAGAGCCCTGCAGGTGCGCGAGTATGCGCGGACAGAGTACACACGCGCGCGCGATAGAGACGATAGCGCGTATAGCCGAGAGGCGAGAGGGAGGAGAGATTGAAGGAGGAAAAGGAGGAAAGAGGTGGAGGCAGAAGAAGAAGAAGAAGCCAGTGACACCGGGAGGGTCGGTTGTTCCTGGTGTATAAAGCGGCCACCGGGATACACCGGTATATAGGTGTGCGTATATATCGTACGCGTATATACTTATACGTGTGCGCGCGCGAGGAGGACCGCCGCGTGTCGGGAGATCCACGGATATAAGCGATACGGTGCGCGCGTGGTTCTCTCCCTTTCGTTTTCTCTCTCTCTCCTCCATTCTCCCTCGCACACTCTCGCGTCGAACAGGAGAAAGAAAAAAGGGGAAAACAAAAGTTCGGGCGAAAAGAAATGCGGGTTCGTTGACTGCGCGCCGCCGCCGCCGCCGCCGCCGCGCGCGCGATGGCCGCATGCTTGTATTGCTCGTGCCCGGTGCTGCTGGTGCATAGTGTACGCGTGACAGGACCGACGACGACGAGGACGACAACGACGTTCGGATCGTCACCGTCGGCAGGGACGACC